>NW_008687651.1:11826-17091 GCF_000695815.1 Acanthisitta chloris | reverse complement strand
AAGTGGAACAAATGCTGTGGCAAATTTAGCTCCCCTAGAAACCCAGAGGCTGAGGCAGCTGAGCTATGGGGAGCTTGGGGACAGATGACTGGGAGTTCAAAATCCTAGTTTCTCCAGATGTCACCTAGCTGCTCATCTGTCCAAGAAATAAAGTCTTTGGGCAAAAGGGCTTGTGGGAATGTCTGCTGGAGGAGCTGGAGTCACTGTTGTACCAAGAACAGGCCAGCAGTTTGTTTTACCAGCTCCAAGTCAGAAATGTCAAATGGACCACGAGGTCCAGAGAAGGAGGGGAGGGATGGAGATGGTAGATCTAAGTGCTCACTCTGAATCATGCTCTGACCTGACCAGCTTGCTTTTCTGTTTTCTAAAGAGTCAGCCTTTGGGCAACAAAGTAGAAATGGAAATCGCAAATATGCTGGAAAAAAACACCTCCCTACTAAAGTTTGGGTACCATTTCACTCAACAAGGTCCTCGGCTTCGTGCCTCCAATGCCATGATGAATAACAATGACCTAGGTAAGTTGGGCTGGCTGCAAGCCAGGAAACGTGGGAAGGTCCTGTGGGCACTTCCTGGTGCGAACAGGGTAGAATTGCTCATGTGAAAGCTCCAGTAGGTGTATGATTTAGAATCCACCCCTTGAAGGGCCTGATCGTGCTTAGCCCATTGAGAAGGAAGGCAGCCTTCACTGACTGGCTCCTTAACACAGCTCCTGTCAGCCAAGCAATGGGTTGTGCTCCAAACTGGGAGACATTGGGCAGCTAGAACTCCCAGAAAAGGTAGTGTTTTTTTGCAGTAACTGTGGCTATTGTTGGGAAGGTGCGAGAGCTGCTGGTGTAGTTCGGTACAGCTTGTGATATGGCATATGGCACATGGGTTATGAGCAAGCACTTGTGATTCCTGCCAACTGCTTGTCTTCCTCCAGCTTCACTCCCACTTTAACAAGGAGATGAAAAGTAGTAGAGTTGAACTTTGACAGCCATAGGATTTGGCCCATCTCCTTCAGCAAAACAAACTGGAACTGTTTCTAGGGAGATGTGGGAAGCCACGTGGCTTTGAGATATCTTTATACCCTCAATGAAGTGATCAGATGTGCTTGTGAAGCAAAATGTGGGCAAGTCCACAAACTGCTGTTTCAGCCAAAGCACGTGGGCGAGGCTTTCCATTGCTTGGCTATAAGTTGCTGTAGAGCACTGGAAATCAGACCAGCATAGCAGTATTGAATGCAGCTAACATACCCACCATGCTGTACTCAACAGCTGTCATATTGAGACAGATGATAAATATGTCATGTTTTAAAAATAAGTAATGAGAATCAATCTTGCTTCAGCCAGTGCCATGCTCCTAGGAAGCACAGCCAAGCACAGAGGTATGTGTCAGTTCTTCAGGGGTCACACAAAATGTTCAGTATTATGGTTCACTGCATATTTTTTCTGCCTGTGGCTGCATTCCTGGTTACGAGAGCTGCACTGGGGCAGGCTTGCTGTTCTGTGTCCTTTGAAACAGTGCAAGATTCTTAATGACTATGCAGCGCACGGCATTCAAAGTAATCAGCTGGAAGATTTGAATTTAGTTTTTTAATTGTTCCTGCTGTTAAAGGGAGGAACTCACAACTTGTCTTCCGTGTACCAGTTGTGCATTTTCCCTCTTTGAACACTAAGATCTACATTCTTTGTCTGGTTTGCTTCTTGTTTGCAGCTCATATTGATCGGTCTGATGGTCTCTGGCAATAGCATCACAGCTCTACACCTGGACAATGTATAAGTACAGAAAAACTTTATTTTCCTCCCTGTCAGCAATAGCTCTCTGCTTGTGCTCCACTTCAGTGCTCTTGCCTGTCACCAGTTGATGCTACCAGAACCTGGTTTAGGTCCTATAGCTTCTGTTCTCTAAGATGCTCTGTATGAACCAGCTATGAAGGCTTTTACATTCATCCTCATGAGCTAATTTCTGCATCCTCATTATATGTTTTTTCCTCTTTTTCTTTGCACATATTTCTTGAAAAGTTATGAGTGCAGCTGTCAGAGGTGTACATCACCTGTAAGACTAGATATGAGACTGCTTTGACCATGTTAACCATGATCAGGGGGCTGAAGCCTGGAGGCTTAGGATAAGAAACGAGCTTTTTTTTTAAAAATTTTTTTTTGCGAAAAGGCAATTGAGAAAAATTATCAAAGGAAAAACTGTGGCATCTGCCTGCTGCTGCCCATCAGCATCAGATGATGCTTTGGCCAAAGTCCAGTTATAAAGACAAAATGTGTGAAAAATAATTGACTGTAGAATAAGGGAGGTAAGGCTGAATGTAGTTTCTCGAGTAGCTTCCTTGATTTTAAACTGTGTAAGGCTGTGCCTGCTGCTTAAAGCAGGAATTCAGAAGCTGATGCTATCCTGTTTCTTTCCTGGGAGAAAAGTGTGTCTCTCAGCTCCTTTCCACAGCAGTTAAGCCACGTCTGCCACCCACATTTTCCCGTTGCCATGACTGACTCCTCTCTCTCTTCTTTTTCAGTGAGGAAGAGAAGACTTGCAGAGTTGAATGGGCCTATTTTCCCCAAGTGCAGAACAGGAGTGTAGTTCCTGGCTGTGGAGGTCATTCCCGGTGATCTGTACTGCACTGTGGAAATCCAAAGGCAACAAGTGCCTTGACAGAGTATTTGTGGTGCCTCGGTTCTGTTTTATGCACTAACAGTTTAAATTAACTAGTGGCTGTAGTTTTTATGAAGATTTTATCCAGTAGGACTGTTGATGTTTTCTGTTGAGTTGGAAACTATTCAAGCCAGTAACAACCTGTCGGTTTTACACTATCTCGGTATAGAGCATATCCTGGTGTAAAAGTTAACCCGGGACTTGATTTTTCTATAAACTTTCTGCACGGTGTTTCATAAAGTTAGGATGTGGTATGCATGAGTGAAAGATATAACTGTTTCACACAATTATAGAAGTATTAAAAAAATACTTTATTTTTATCTTTTTTGCAAGTTGATCTCGAGTAACTATAGAGGAGCAACTAGTTTAACAAGCACTTCTACCACCTGGAAACATGGCCAGTTTCAAGAATTGTGAATTGAAATTTTTTTACCAACTTTTGCTGAATCATTTAATTGGAGATGCTGTTTCAAATGCATCCATGTGTTTCTTAGGAAAAAGTGATCCCCATCCCCTCATTAAATGGAACTTAAGGCCACCAATTACAAAACAGTCTCAAAAATTGAGTGGTTTAGGATGGGTCACTAACCTCCAATCCTATGCATGTCTGAAAAAACAGTCACTTTTAGAGATGTGATGCAAATCCTAGCCCCACAGAGATGGCCAAACTAATCAACAAATGGCAGCCTTCTCTCCTAATCCGCACTCCTTCCAGTTTCCTAATGTTAAAAGCACCTGTCCAGGTACTCACTGGAAACAAGTCAAATTCTCTCTCTGCTGTTTTGTCTACATGACCATGTCCATTAATTAAATTTTGTTCTGTTAGGGATTGTTTCTTTTACTGCCATCCCTTATGTCTACATAAATGCAAGAATAAATGTGCCCTAGAAAAGCTGTGAAGTGAAACACCCCAACTCTGAACTTGCACTGCATATAGTCTGACAGCTTTTTGTCAGTCTACACTCATCATCTAGCCTGGGAGGAATGGCCACAGGCATGTGTACCTCCCAGACACAGTGGACTGGACAGCACTATCACATCCAAAACTCCAGTGTTAATGCGCGTGGGATACTGCTTGGTAGGAAGAGTCCCCTGGGAGAAGCATTGTCATACTGAAGCCTTAATCTTGACTGGATGACATGTTCTAGAAAATGTTCTCTGTTGCTAGAAATCTGCCTTTACACATCTATTAAGAGTGAAGTTTTGCAACCTTTTACACATATTCTGGCAAAAGTCCCACAGATTTCTTCAGAGTTTATGCACAAACACCACTGACAATTTAGCTCTGACCAGCGAAGCAGAGAAACACCACACAACTATACTTCCAGCAGTGTGGGAAACATATTTGTTGCTCTTCAAATCTTAATAAATGTGCCAGTGATATCACAAAATATGTTTCACTATAGCTTCTTCCCCATACACCGTGCAAGTTCTGTATCAGAAAATGAAAAGAATACAGAAGAAAAATACTTGCAAACATATTAAAATGAAGAAACTGGCAAACAGCTACTTTCTTCCATGTGCACTGCAAAGACTTCGAAATGGCCAACAGCATCATCAGTCAGAGCCAATAGTTTCAGCTCAGCCATCCTGGCACAGGCTCAGCTCTGCCATTAGCTTCAGAAGAACATAAATGCATCTTATCCTGGAAAATCCTGATGATGCCAAGAAACGCCGACACGCAAAAGATGCATCTGCAGAACACAGGTACTACAGCAGCATTTTTTGCTACATGAAAAAAACCTAGCCCTTGAAAAAGGAAAAAAAAAAAAAGGCAAGTCCTGTGTTTCACTGTAGCAGCATCCAAATTAAACCACACAGCTCAAACATGGTAAGCTGGCAGGATCATTCCACATTCCTCAGCTGATCCTCACAGAGCTGCTTTGCTGCAAGATGCATCTGACAGTGAGGTGCTGTGCAGCAGAGACAGACAGTGCTGAGAGGCATCAGGCCTTGTGGTGCAGCAATGAAGCTACAAAGTGATGGTACTTCGAAGCAAAGATATCAGTTCGTCCCAGCACATCTCCGAGGAAAAGGGGGAAAAAAACATCTGACGATTGCAGCATCTGGCAGTCACAGCCAATCTTGCTGAAAACTCTTCCCTTTCCTGGAGCTAATGTACCTTCTCTCAGGCATTACCACCAAGATGCCTGGATCCCACCACACGACATTTCACATGGCAAGTCCTTAATTGTATTCATTTGACATAACTAATCCAGAAAACAAGAGACAGAAGCTGCTTACAAGCCAACTTGCAAGAAGGAGACTTAAGGATGTCTCTTTCCCACCTCTCTGCAGCAGAGGGAACATGGCTGTATGGGCCTCCAGCTGCACATCTCAAACCCTTCTCCTCCCTGGCCTTAGTGCAGCAAGAACCAGAAGAGGCCTCATGGCTCCCCTCTGCCTTTGAGGTAGGATCTCCAGCTGCCAGTAGCTCTCAGGAGAACTGTACCTTGTAGCCAGGTCTACCACATGGCAGACTAGCTAGGTTTCAGCATTTACCCCTGCAGAACTAAGCACCTCCAACATAACAGGTGAAGTGCATTTGTGCAGTACTTAAGAAATTATAATGGAAGCACTAAAGGTTATTTATCATCATAGGTGTTTCAGAAGTTTACATATAAA
>NW_008687651.1:11429-11811 GCF_000695815.1 Acanthisitta chloris | reverse complement strand
GTACTAGTAAGTGATATAGAAACAGCCTTATAAATTGATTACAGTGTTCCAGGCTTGCTGATAGACTGAATTATAAAACGGTGTTCTTTTAAGCCTCATACAGGAAGAGCATACTGCGCAAGCTGGGGCACTTCCCATCAGTGCTCTAGACCAGACCTGCAAGTAAAGCTTGCTTTTTTTCCCACAAATACTGTAGTCCTCAAAAGCAAAAGAGGTTAACCGGGCGGCAAGGATTGTGAGGCACAATGCCAGGGGAACACGGGTACTGCTTATGATGGGAATTTTCCACTTTCTTCTCCAGTATGGATTTTGCACAGATTTACTATTAAATACTATCCTAGAAAGATTCCCAAAGGAAATAATAGTGAGTTTCCCACTTTTG
>NW_008687651.1:6064-11393 GCF_000695815.1 Acanthisitta chloris | reverse complement strand
CGTTGATCTCCCAGTAGCAGTGCTGGAAACAAGAAGAAATACTTGCCATGGCTTTAATGGAACCAGTGTCCATGTACTGAAGTTGCTAGTCAAGCCAACAATGAGGCCTTGCTGAATTAATAGCACCATGGGGGAAAGTCACAATCTGTATGAAAATCACATAGCCCTAACTGCTGGTGAGTGACTGAAGAAACCTAAGTAAACTGTTTTCTTGCCTTTATAAGCAGCTGCCAGTAAAATAAAAACCACAACCAGTGACTGATAACCTAATGACTAACTACCGTTTAGCTCCCAGAATGACAATGAAATCAAAGACATTTTTCAGTCAAGACACATCTTCTACACTACTAATAAATCCTTTCTGTACATTCTACAGCATCAGGCACAAAAAGCAGCAGTGGAAAAGTATTTTGAGCTCATATGCTATGGGTCCCTTCAAATTCAAAGACAATTTCTCTGCTAACAGGTGCTGGAAACTGCATAAACATCTTGCAGCTTTTGAAAAACTTGACCCATGTTTACAAAGCACAAATGCTCCCCAGGTCCTGAATTATTTAACTTGGATATGGGATCTTTTAATCGCCTTATAGCCATTGCTGACATTTATGCACACACACATCACTTCCAATGCTATAATGCTGGTACTTTGACAGGCTCTGTGTTCCCCTTTCTGTGTGCCTGTTTCAACATGCTTCAAGCTGTCAGTTTTTTCTAGTGCAAGCAGAGCCGAGCCCTGGATACTTCATATACTGACATGTTGAGGGAAACAACAGTTCCCAGGGAGACTAGGCACTGGAATGAGGATTACTTTTACTGTCTGTCCTGCAGTTCACACACAAGTACAGCTGGGCTGACAATATCTCTGGGCCTTTGCTCCAGTTACAAGAGGGGTCCTTATGTTGCCTTCAGCTCATCTTACACAAGAGTTAAGTCGGTGACTTCCGGTAACTACCCCTTGCTCCTCACTGCAAGAGATGCAGGCAGATGACATGCACGTGGAAAATATCTTCAGCTCTAATCAAGACATTTACCCACACCCAATTGACGTATCTGCTGTTTTCATGCCCTACTACTAGCTATTGAAGCAAATGCATGTTCACTGGAGAGACCAGACAGATCAATCTCCATGCAGGAAGAATGGAATTCTTCTTGTGTCCCTTCAGTTTCTTTTGAATTGTGAGCAGCTCTGTCACATTGCAGATACTCTGCTCAAAAATCCCCATGGTAAAGGCCACACTACAAGACTGTACCCAAGGAAAGGAATCCTGCAGCGCTGGGTTGGGCACTCTGGTAATTTACAGGCAAATAATGGACGGTTTTCAGGGCATACTCTAGGTTTAAAGGCAGCATATGATCAAGACTTTTCAAGCCAACACATTTTCATGATTTCCAAGCCTAACTGATTAACAGATAGGGATTTGGTTATAGAAGCCCTTCGCATTAGCACGTGTCAGATTAGCTAATGAATCAGCTTAATCTTTTCCTGTGTCCATCATCCTTTGTGAGACATGTTCAATAGGTACCCTTTGCCGTCTCCTTGTACATTCACACTCCTCTTTAAGTGTCTGTCCTGAGCCCCTTGAAGTCACCATGAGCTCCTTCTCTTGACAAACAGGACAGCAAGCTGTAAGACCTTTGCTGCAACAACTTGGACATGTCAGGACAAGCTGCCGGCAGTGCTGGCTGGAACAAAGTTTATACTGGTCCCACAGCGCCCCACAGTATCTGCATGCTGGAGGGAGGAGGAAAAGAGAAAGTTAACACCCATACTGCCCCAGCTGTTCCCCTTGCAGAGGGTTTGACATGGCACCAGGGGGCTGCCAGCTCTCCTTTAAGTGTCTATCTATTGTCTTCCACGTTTTTAATTCCCGTTTAGCTTGATCTCCTAGAATCTAGTCCATTTTTAAGCTTCTGATTTTGATGTAAAAAAGTCAGAACAGTTTTCTCTCAGGTAAAGAGGAAAGTGCTAACTAATGCTTCCTCTAGTTCTGAACAGACAGATTTAAAGATTCTTACTGGTAAGAGAAAAATTATAGATATGCAGGTGGTGGCTAAGCCAGTAGGCAGGAACGTTGCCTGCTGGGGAAGGGGGTGCCATGGAACTTCCTTCCACCTACAAGCAATGGCTTGTGCAGATGGGGTGTCATTTGCAGCCCTGGTAGAGTCCTTCCACAACATCAGAGGGTTTAACTCTTTAACTGAAAGCTACAGCCCCGTTTAGCTGTACCACCAAGAAGGTGCCTACCACAACACTTCCCCTTGCAACTTCTGTTGGGATGGCTGTGATGTATCCAGAGCGTGCTCTGTTTCTACACAGGCCCCTTAAAAAGACGTATACAGTAATTGCAGAGGAGGAAGAGGAGCTTATGCTAGAAAATTTACCAACCCTGAGAGAAAAACAGCACTGCTTCCTGAAAAAAAAAGGCTAGAGCCAAATTCCATCTATTTGTTCTACCTGGCAACTGACAGGAAGATAACAGATTATTTCATTTGTAGTAACTGAAGAGCAATCCCAGCCAGAAGACCAGGCAATGTTCTTAACAATTTCAACTGGAGGTTACCGAAATTCTACTGGCTACAGAAACTTTTTAAAGCTTGAAAATAACAAAGTGCTGTAGAGCATAGTGGCACCACTCTGCCAGTGCCTGGCAGTCTTTTGTTGATGTTCTGTGAGATTACTGGAGCAGAGAACTGCTGGCAGCAGGAGAACTATTTAAAACTTCAGTCAGTTGGCCAAGCAGTCTGATCAGCATTGTGGGCAACGACAGCAGTAGTGCTTGACATATATCTCCATAGGTGCAGATGGCTCGTAATAGCAGCTGTTCTGCAGGGGATACTTCCCTTTTACTGCTCCAGTTTTAGTGAACTCTTTTTAGTGACCCTCTTTTCTCTCACTTCTGTTTTATGTGTTACAGCCATAGAACTGATAGTCATCATGAAAAGTGACAGCACTAAAAGATCAAACCAAGTATGAGGAAGAACTACATAGACCAGTTTGATGTCCCTATCCTGCATGTCTCTGGAAATGATTGCAATAGCTTCCCAGCCATCTGCACTTACATTATCTAGTCCTACCTGAGATGATATCTTCATTGGAACAAATGGCGTAACGATCATCAAATACAAACAGCTTCCCCCTGTAGAATCCATCTGGAAATTCTTCCAGGTACTTGTGAATTCCACCTTTTAGCTGGTAAACCTCTCTGCACACTGCCTGTTTAAAGCATATTAGCAGAAAAGCTGAAGGAGACCGCAGCAGTGGTGGTGTGGCAGAGTTCCCAAAGCAAATGTTAAATGCCGGGGTCAGTGAAAAGCAGCAGCTTCTCAGTGACCACCATATGGCACCATGTGCACCCACAATGCTAGGCAGTGCCACCAGGGATTACTGGGCAGCTGCACAATGCTGGCTTGTTTACATGAACCCAATTGTGCATTTAATGTTACAGTCCAAAGAAGCTGGTAACCTCCTCACCCGAGGCAAGTTTGCTGCATCACAGATCAAATGTTTTTGAACCTCTGTGAACTGCTGTTTATTCTGGTTTTATGTAGTTAGGTGTTCGCAGAAGCAGAATTCCTCAGGGTTCACATTGATGCAGCAGAGAAAAAAAAAATCAAGGTTTAAATGTCTGGAGAACATTTATGTGTTCTGCTCCCTTGATCCTTGAGGGAAGGATCCAGGAGAAGAGTGGGATGAAAACCACAACTACAACAATGATGAGTGCTGGATGTAATTCTTTGACACTGGGAAAGCACTGACTGGCTGATTTTCACCACTCTGAGATGCTCAAGCTTTGCAGTAATGATCACAGAGCATAACCCAGACAGAGTCTGTGAAAATACTGCAGAATGTTCTCAAGCCCTCCTATAACACTCCTACAATGGACTTAAAATACCTCTTCTCAGCAAATGTGTTATATAATTATTTTCAAAAAGCACACACAGGACACTAGTCCACACAGAGCATACTGAGCTGCATTAAACGATCCATGTCCTTGACAGACAGCATGAGGCAAGCATGTGTCAGAGACCTTTATCTCCCCACTTGTGCATTAGGCAGTTTGTGCACAGTAAGAATTTACCAGCAAAAGAAAAGACAGGTGCCCTTAAAGCAGTCTCAACTCCCTGACACTGGTGGCCTCAGAAAGACATCTTACCTTGCTCCTTAGGTAAGCAGAGCCTCTTTCACAACGAATCCCTCCTGTGCAGTACATCAGAACACGCTTGTCTTTAAAAAGCTCCAGGTTTTCATCTACATAGCTTGGAAAATAGCTGAACTTCCTGATATCTGGAGCCAGACAGCCCTGAAAATGACCCTGCAATAACAAGAGATGGCCATGCAACTGGTTACAAGCAGTCTTATTGGTAAGGTCTGTGTCTCAAACTAGAGGAAGTAAGAAACCTTTGGGCCAGAACACTCAGCTCACTGCAGCCATTTTAGGCAGCTCCTCACCTGTATTAACCCCCCTGTTAAAATCTGTAGGATTCTGGAAACCCAGTATATCCAAACATAAAAGAGAGCTAAGCAGAACAGAACTGTCAGATAGGACAAGCCACAACAGCGTGGGAGATGTGGTGGTTCTGACAGCAGGATGCGCCTATTCTTTTTGACATATGGAACAAGGCAAAAAATGCTGAAAATCATCCTTACAGATAATGCTACTTTCGCTTCAAACTATTAGGTATTCACTGCTAATGTGGAATGGACCATTTTGTGTTCTTTGTGCCTCAAGCTGTATAAGCACATAGCTGGGCAGGCTCCACGCTGAGCTGCTGAGCAGGTCCTCTACTGCTTGTGTCTAATATTCATTACTAAAATGAACTCTGTACACATTACAGTCAATGTGGAATATGGAATCTCTTCTTCCGGTAAGATTACACACTCACAATGCTAAGTGCTTCACCCCAGCACACTGCAAGAAGCAGGCAAACAGCACTTACAATTTTACTTTCATAGAAGTTCCTACAGTCCAGCAAGATGGTATCACTTTGTCCTTGACTGGCCTGAGACAAATACTGTTCTACTTCTCTATGAAATTCCTGAGGGGATAAATGGATTCCTTTAACAACAACAACAAAGAAAAAAAAGGGTGGGGGGAAAAGAAGTAAGAAGCAGAACTACAAAACAATGTCACCTATGATCTCACTCATCCAGACCCTCCTCAAATCGTCAAACAAAAATTTTCTGTTGGTTCACAGACTTTCCATCCCAACTCCATCAGCCAAGTTTATTTCACTCTGCTAATCTGTCATTACACCTGGAGATGCAGAACCATACAGAAATACAATTCTTTAAACTTTAAACTCTTCTCAATAAAAATGGAAAATTTCC
>NW_008687651.1:0-6047 GCF_000695815.1 Acanthisitta chloris | reverse complement strand
CAATGTACATAAAGTTTCTCAGCTTTCAGGTTGCTCAAGAGTTAGTACTCCCAACCCACTGAAAAACAAAAAAAAAATTCCCCCAGCAAAATCCTTTACCTTACTAAAAAATACCCCAGAGTAATACGAACCATCTTCATAAACCACTGTAAAATAGAAGGGAAAAAAAAGGAAAGAAATATACAAACATATGTCCCACAAACTACCAAAACCAGGAACAAAAATAACCCTCTTCCAAAAACGCAAGAAGATGCTGTAGAAGTTTGTCACCAACCTCCTGGTGGAAAAAAAAAGCCCCAAACTGCTCTGTTAATTGCTATTTGCTGTGCTGCTGCTTAGCACCTGTATAAGCATCCTCCTAACAAATGTATAGGCAGTAACATCACATCAGGCATAATCCACACTAAGCAGCAACAAGTAGCAGAAAACAGACGCAGTCTGGTTTAGGGTGTGGCACAGATCTGATGCAGAACATGGCTCTGCTTCAGTGCAAAAGGCAGGAGCGTGGATGCCAGCTTCAGAATGAGTAAAGCCAAGTCAGCAGCCCCTAACACAGGAACATGCATACACTCAGCTGGAAGCTTCACTGGTATTCTAGCATTTTCTAAAAAGCTCTCAACAGCCACCACACCAGAGCCCACTGGACCCAAATGATGACTCCATGGAAAGCTCTTTCTGTACAGCTTGGTTCTTAGTGCAGGCTAACCCAAACAAGAGCATTGGAACTCTTTATATGGCATATTTTCTGAGGAGTCTCAAGCACCTACAGACTATTTAGAACAAAGATTAATATATTCCTGCATAGGAATGGTCTTTCCTAACCATCATACATAGTTTCACCTTACATCTGCCTTTAGCAGGTGTCCAGTAACTTTACTCCCTGACTAAAGCACAAGGTATGTCCCTACCCCCGAAACAAGGTAACTCCTTGATGTCATCTGAACTGTTTCCCAGAAAACTGGAAGTTAATTCTCAAGTTTTCTGAGGCAGCTAAACACTCAGCAAACCAAAACCTGGGCCAGCAAATTCACTGCACCTGTACCTTTTTACTACTAGTAAGAAATCAGTTTCTGTATCTATTTCTCCTGTGTCCTGGCCACTATGCAGACAAAAACGTTTATGATGAAGGTACTTCATTCTTCACTTACTTGGGTGAAAAACTTTATTTTTCATTAAATCAACTTACCCGTTTCTTTATAAGACACTATCTTTGGATCAATGCCCATAGGTACAATTTCTTTGAACACTCCAACTCGAAGGTCTGGGAAACAGTGAGCTCCTCCTGCACTGCTCTAGGAAATTAAACACAGAAACAATCCACCACAATTTATCAGGTGTCAAGATTAAGATGACCCACTCGCTTTAATTTCTACAGCTCATTAAGAAAAAGTAAATGTCTTGGTGGCTGAGGGAAAAAAACGCCTCTACTGCTGAAATCCACATTCTCAATCATGAGGTTTGGGCAGTGGACTTGTAACACGATCTGGCAGACAGGTGTCTTAGGCCCAATGACTACTCTGCAGATGAGACAGGCAGCATTTGGCATGAGGTGCAGGGTCACTGAGGAGTGAGAAGTAGAGCAAAGAAAATAACCTCCTCCAATAACTGATCATGTTGCAACATTTGGGCCCTGCAGTTCTCTTCAGCCCCTCTGACACACGACACAAGCACAGCTAGGCCTCCAGTCATGACACATGTGATGGGAACTGCAGTGGTTCATGGGTGTGAAAGACATATGGGAAGTCAGCCAGGTGTAAGATTTGTTCACAGTGGAGTCTGGCACTCTTTACCCCCAAACTCAAGCGTAGGATTTCCTCTTCAGAGGTCTTGGCAAGACCTTTTTGCTAAGCACCCTCACTGCAGGCTACAGTGAGAGTTTCTGCAAGGCTGAGCCTCAAGCATGGCTTAGGCACCATCAAGTACATAAACACTCAAACAAAAGTGCAGTGGTGTGCAGCACTGTTCAGGCTATTACGGAAATCAGTCTGCAGTAACTATAGTGGCCACTGGAAATTTTCACAGCCCCATGCACAACTTTCATTCCTCTATGCCTATGTCTTTGTGGCACAGGGACCTGAAAGCCTCACTTACTCGGGTACACAGCATGCAAGAGGACACAACTGTGAGACAGCAAATACTGCAATGTACCAATGCATAAATGCCGATGTCCAGAGAGATCATGTGAGGCTAAAGGTTTTGCCAAGGTCAAGGTAAAATTCCATCCCTGTTCTGTTTTTGCATCTACATAGGACTACAGCTAACACAGTTCCTTCTGAAATGCAGCCAAACACAACAGATAGTTAAAAAGCTAAGACTGAGTCATCACTGCAGCTCTACATGGAATTTGAATTTCACAAGTTTCACTAACTCCATTGATCTAGCTGCTTATGAAAAAAATAGCACTCCCTGCAAATAAAACTGTGTGGAGAAGAGCTGCTGCTTAAGCAGCAGCTTTCCTTCCTCACAGAGAAACCAGTACCTACAGTGCTCGGGCAGCAAAAGCCTAACAGAATGCCATACAGTGCACCAGCCACAGCTGCCATCACTCAGACATCACCAATGTCTGAGGACGGCAAACAGCACATATGCTCAGGCTCAAGCAGAAGTTACTGCCTCTGCCTCCAGTCAGGGATTAAGTAGAATAGGAAGAAACCTCTTGACTCTGCCTGTGTTATTTCTCTAGAAGATATCCAGCTCGCGGAACTGACAGTGCACCTATATGGACACCAAAGCCTGCATGAACCTAAACCAGTAGGCTTCTAGGCAAGGATCTCACATCAGGGTGAAGAGGACAGTGTGTGGAAATACTTTGCTTGGCTGAGTGCATGCTGTGATGCCTACTCAAGCTGGAGTCAAACTTTGCTGAAAAATGGT
The DNA here is from genome assembly GCF_000695815.1 of Acanthisitta chloris. Lineage (NCBI taxonomy): Eukaryota > Metazoa > Chordata > Aves > Passeriformes > Acanthisittidae > Acanthisitta > Acanthisitta chloris. Next base: position 3,173 of record NW_008687651.1, on the reverse strand, counting down.
GGGGCTGAAGCACACTCCCTTGCTCACCCACACGGGGACTTTGCAGCTGCACCCACAGCTGCCAAAGCTGCTATCACTGCTCATGGTAACTGCTACTGCTGGTGAAACCCAGCAAAGATATCTAAACAAGGTATGGCTAAGAACCCACAGCTTAGATAAGTGCTGGAAGAGCAGAACTCCTAGAGCAGAAATAACATTGTCAAGAAGGAATGTGCTTATTTCTTAAAAATCGGATGACGTGCATTAACAATGTCTATGTAGAAATTATTTGTTAATACCTTGAAATCCTCTCGACACAAAATGTTTTTGAACAGAGGCTGGGAAAGCATAACTTCAATGTAGAGATTGGTAGCTACTTTGCTTCCACCAACTGTCCCATTAATCCCTTCTGAAGCAACTCGTACCTAAAAGGCAAGAGGAGAAGCTGGGGTTGAGCCTTAGTGACAGCAAAACGGATCACAGTGAAATTAGTAAAATATGACTGGGTGACAAAAGACAGGCACAAGACCATGTGCAGAAAAGAGACTACTGAATAAGGAAGGAAAATATGGTTATACTGAAGTTGAACGTAAAGAAGACAGCAAATAGGAATAAAACCCCAGTGATCACTTCTGAGCCACGTGAAAAGAATCGCAGCAAGAGAGTCAAGAAAGTCTATGCAATAAGCAGAGAAACAGTGTCTGGTTAACAAGCAAATCCTGCAGTCAGCATTAAAATTCCCACTGGAAGTCTGCCTCAGGAAGAACAATGGGCTTGTGCCCCATGACTCACACAGCTAAAAGAAAAATGTGAATATGCATAATATTGTACCTAATATTAAACTTCAGTGTGAGTCATTTTATCTCTAGCATTGACAAATGAACAAAAGCTCTGGAGTGGGAGGAGAAAAAGAAAAAAAGATTGAGTATAAGAGGCAAGGACAAAACCAACTGGTTGAAAAGGTAAATACTGTACCTGTCTTGGAGATGAGATGACAAAAAAGAAAAGAAATTTGAGAAAAACACCAACCACCAGGCAAGACAGCTGAGCAGAAAAAGAAGTGGCATCAGGACATTGCACCCCAGACCTGTGCTGAGGTACAACAGGGAAGGTGCCTACCACCAACAAAGACAAAGAAGCTACTTAGGAAGACAAGTCAAAGATAAAAGTAATCTGCTCTGCCTCCCCACAGATAGCCTAGGAACATCAGCTTCATGAGGCTACAATTCACCTTTGCCCACAGCCTCAAGAGGCCAGCTAGATAAGCAACTCACCTCCTTGGTCTAGCCTGCTTGGAATGAAGAGAAAAAGGACTGCACAAGAACGACCATTGCTATCCTATAGCGTGGTCTAAGGTGTGAGTTGTTCTCACCTAATTCCTGACTATGGATTAAAGCTTGGTGTAGTTACTCTGACTGGAAGACCATAGTGCACTGAGGAGTTAGGATACAAGGACCCATTAACTACAGGCAAGCCCAGACCCTTGCTTGGGGGTCTGCACTGCACCTCCAGCTTGACCTTCAGGCTGTGTTGTGCTGCATGCAGCCCTTGCCTGCAGGTTAAACCCAGCCTGGTAAGGGTAACTGAGACACCTGCACGCAGCTCTCTGTTGACACCAGTGATTATACCACCTCCATTTCCTTGCCTTCATCTAGACGTGTATCAAGAAGTTCTCATGTGAATATCCTTTCTGTTTGACAGCACAGGGACTTGTTTTCCTGTTTCCAAGTTTACCTGTTGGAATGATGGGAACGGGGTAACCCTTGGAAGGACAGGGTCTGCACAGTGCTCTGTCTGTGGGTCAGAGACTTGCTCAGTGCTGCACAACTCAAGGTTCCCAGCATCAAAGGGGAGACAAGACTATGTGTATTGATTTTTTCTCTGTAACATTAGCATTACATTTAGAATTCTAAATAATACTTCACAGAGTCTGAGTATTTTGTATAACAGACTAGCTCCTTCTGGTGCAAAGTACCTGGTTCTCCATATGCCCCATCATACAGCACTAAGCAAAGATGAGCTTTTGTCCTTAAGAATATAAACACTGCTTACAAGTCTTACCTTGCCAGTGAGATGTAGATGCTGACACAAAGCCTTTTGCCAAGCACAGAGCTTCTCTGGATCCTTCACCTCACAGTAACAGTAATACAAAAGTACTTCTCCCACCTTGCTGTCCATAAAATGGCAAAGATGAGCAAACAAGAAGGATGTTCAGGGTTGAAAGAACAGAAACATATCATTAGCCATCACCATTCAAAAAGCAGACAATTTTCTCCTGGCATATGTGTAGAGGGAAAAAAACTCCACCAACAAATCACCATTCAAAAAGCAGACAATTTTCTCATGGCATATGTGTAGAGGAAAAAAAACCCCACCAACAAACAAACTCTGGAGGGATTAACACTGTTGAGTTTGATTTACTTCAAAGAGACGGAATGTTAACTAAAACGAGTTCCCACACTTCTGGTTCTCAGGACTGGTTACAAAATGAACTCATCTGTGCTGCATGGGACATCTGCTAGTGACACAGTGTGTGCTCTCCCGACACACAGGAACTGCTGGGTTTCATGCGCACAAGTACCCCATCAAATGCTCTTTGCCAGACTTGGGCTTGATCATTCAAGTGCTTGAGCTACCAGAATGTAAAAGCCAAGGCTCTCAGTGAGACTGTGTGCACCTGCATTCTCTGCAGCACAGGCCAAAGCCTCCCACAGTCAGACACATCTCTGTGGACCTAATTCATAGCTAAACTGACTTTAAAGCACCTGAAGGAGCAGAGGGAAGCAATGTACTGTTCTGATCTGTTTTGCTCTGGCCCTTCCTTACTTACAGGTCTAAGCTGTCAAGCAACACCTGCACAGGTCTGCTTTAGCAACACTGGGTAACATAGCTCTGAGAGTTCGATCCACCTTATTCCCCACCTCTACCATCAAAAAACGCAGTGCGTCTATTCCTGTATATGAAAGGCACCCAAAGATTTAAAGACATGTCATAGAGAACTTTCTGCATCTTACAGGTGCTGCTGACCGACTTTCATGAGCAGTGCTACTAGCAGATACCGTGTGAAGCATCAGCAGCCAAATCCCCTACTCCTGGCTGGACCTCTGAACCGGAGAGCGCCTTTCTTACCTCGTCAGATCATCATAGCTAACGTGGCTCGTGTCCGGGAGCGTGCAGAAGATCTCGGGCGCGGC
>NW_008687650.1:16100-32870 GCF_000695815.1 Acanthisitta chloris | reverse complement strand
AACGGGGCCGACAGCCCCAGCAGGGCACACACCGCCCGGGGAACGGGGCCGAGAGCCCCTGCCCGGGGTATCGGGGCCAAGGCCACGGCCCCTTTTCCACGTGAAACTGCTCCGCAGCCGGTTTAGATGAACAACCAGACTTTGTTGCTGGGCCGCGAGTACAGCCCGGCCCCGCCGGTCCAGGAAGGCAGGAATGAATGGAGAGGGACGGTCAGTTGGGTTGGAAAAGACTTCTGAGGACATCGGGTCCGATTTATGGCCTAACACCACTATGTCAGCTAGACCATGGCACTAAGTGCCACGTCCAGTCTGTTCTTAAACCCCTCCAGGCACGGTGATTCCACCACCACCTCCCTGGGCAGCATGTTCCAGGGTCTAATCACCAGTTCTGCGAAGAAATTCTTCCTAATATCTAACCTAAATCTCCCCTGGTACAGCCAGAGACTACGTCCTCTCATCCTGTCGCCTGTTACCTGGGAGGAGAAACTGACCCCACCTGACTCCAACCTCCTGTCAGGGAGTTGCAGAGGGTGATAAGGTCTCCCCTGAGCCTCCTCTTCTCCAGGCTGAACACCCCCAGCTCCCTCAGCCTCTCCTCACAGGACTTGTGCTCCAGACCCTTTACCAGCTTTGCTCCTTTGTCTGGACACACTCCAGGGAACTCTTCCAGGGAGGGGCACTGAGCACAGACACTATGGCACAAAATGCCGTGCCCAGTCCTGGGTCCCTTACCCTGAAAGGGCATCACCAGCATAGCTGTCCAGTGAACAGTTCACAGAGGCATCTCCTCTTAATAACTCTCCAGTGTTTTCTGTAAAAAACCCAACAGTTCAAACAATAACAAAGAATAGGATTTCCAATGACTATAGAAAATAGGTAACAGCTTATCCCAGCTACATAGTTTTTCTTAAAAATCTCTTGGTTTACACTGTTTCATGCCCTGTTTGAGGAGATAGCGTGAGGACTTTACTCCATCCCCTCCAAATACACTTTATGACATACAGAAAATTTCCCACAGCAAAAGGTTATGGATTGTTTTAAAGTTTATGAAAAGGATCCCAACTGCAATCTTTAATTTTCCTGTTTAAAATGGAGGACAAACATTGAAATCTTTAAAGGACTTACATATTCCCCAAAAGAAAAGAGAATTGATTAGTACCCTCCTATTGAGTTTATCTTTTTTTGTAAGTACCCAGACTGTGACAGAAGCAAATTTACTTATTTTCAGAGATTAGGAATCAAAGCCTGTCCTCTTACATCACTGTTGTGTGTGCAACTACAGCAGTGCAACTCCTTGACAGGCTCCAGAGTATCTCTTATAATGCCCCAAGAGAAGAGGTTGTATGTTACATTTGAAAAGCTTAATAGATTTGGACTCTAACAGACTCATTATTTTAAACAGATATTGAATAATTTTTGGCATCAAATAATGTTTGATGTAATTCCCAGTGAGTTGCCTACTTGAGGACACGTTAGGAACCCAAATACAGTGCTTGGAGAATTTGTACTGAAGGCAGCAGTGTTTGGCAGAACTCCCCAGGTACAGCCTGCAAGTTGGGGGAGGAAGTACAAATTCCAAGACACAACCTCTGTGGCTGCAGTGCTGAGGCACTAACTTCACTGCACACACGTGTGAGGTCTGAAAGGACAGTTCCTGTCTCAGAGCACTGGCTGAACCAGCTGGATTAGCAGTTTGACACAGTCTTGATTGAAATATGTGCATTTAACATGTCAGGTCTAAACACTTCTGAAAGGATGAATACTGAAATAAAAGTAGCTAATAAAAACACTGACAGATGCGTATGTGGAATCTATTTTAATAGAGACATTAAAGCAGAGAGTTGACATCCATTGTCTCTCAACCCTCTCCTCAGCTCATGCAGGATATATTCGGAACTCGTTTTTGATCTAAGTTGTTCTGTGACATCTGATTAAATATTGAAACATGTCAGGCCCCAATTAAAGATGACCTAATGTGGGAGATCGACGGGAGAAATGCGCACCCGATGGTGTCCAGCAAGACTCGTTTATTGTAAACCATCATCCATCTTTTATACAGTGCATGAACAACTATGCATATTGTTCTCTTTACCATTACCTAAACCCTAAAAGTTACATGTGTATACTTTCTTAGCTTGCAGGACAACTATACCTATTATTCACTTTAGCATTACCTAAGCTCTACAGGTTACATTTATATACTATGTCTGCTTGCAGCTGCAGCTGTGAAGAAGGCTTTGTTTTCTGGAGAATCCTTCTTTGTTTTCCCGGAATAGTTCATCCTTGGGTTTGCAACATTGCTGAGCTTTCCCAGATTGCTTGTCCTTTGGCTGCAACATTATGCTGCAAAAATAACTTCTAATGCTGAGAAGCTAAACTCCTGAGGCCTACTTCTTAGTTATATGCTCAAAGCTCCCATCAGCCTTTGCTCGACTCTTGCTCGCACAATGCTCTCTGGGAGCTGTGCCCCTGTTCCCTTAGCCATTCTTCAACAACCTAAGGCAACTTCAGCTTGTGCAGCAAACCAACGTGATCTTAAGTACACCAATGGCTATTCTTTGACAAATCAATACAGTTCATTTCTATACATAACAGCTAAAAATTATTGGGGAAAGAAGTACCAGAGGACATCATCCTGCTGCGTTTGTGACAGATTAGCATGTCCCACTGTTTTCATATTTCTCCTATAGGAATTTACTCTTGGCTTCTCTTCTTTTCTCCTTTTCCCCCAAAGAGAAGATTACAGATATTGAGATGCTGTTAAGTATCTGTAAGGCTAATTAATACCAGCCAAAACATTAGAAGATAAATGTTACACCATCGCAGCAAAGCAAGAAATCCAGCAATCACAATTCCTCCATACAATGCTTCAATCCACAGTCACTTGGACTGTGAGCTCTGAACATGCCTCTGTTCCTGCATCAGGAGGGCAAGAAAATCCTGCGATTAATCCGGATTGGGAAAGCAGACTGATGCTGAACAGAAAGGGGCAGGAAGGGACAGATGGACACTGTGGTTGCTTGCTATTCATTGCAGAAAAAAATGTAATGCATTTCCTGACTATTTCTGGGTACAATTAATAAACTAGATGTGAATCATGATAAAAATATCCTGAGGTACAAAACTGCTACATGTCCTGATGCCAGGTAAGGTCAGGTGGGGTGTGTGAGCTAGTCTCATAATTTCTCAGTTTAGGGACTGAGTAGATAGATATGCAAAGACAGTCTGATAATGGATATGACACTTTACTAAAACATGAAATTGCAGATACCTGGAGGGTACACAGATCTATTTTGTTCTCTGACAAGTTTGTCATTTATCAGCACTTTTACCAGCATGGTGTATAACAATGCACAAAATACTCTTTCTGAGGAGGAATTTCAAATGGTACCAATAAAAGAAATTTAACTCACAGTGGAGTTTGTGTTTATTCTTTGCAGACCTGTCTTTTCTCTCCAGTCTCCCTCCTGCCTTACTGGAAAGGGAAGTCAGATCCCTCCCTGGAACAAGCACTCCACAAAGCCATCCCACATCATATGACACTGCAGAGAATATTTTACTAGTCAGGACTGTAAGGTTCTTAGCTGTCCTTAGTCCCATACCTACAGATGTTGCTTTCAAATAGTAAAACCAAAGCCTAAAACACCTCACAGACTTACCAACAACATTTTCACTGAGAAAAAGAGATCACATTGCTTAAAGTTGTGTACCAGTCTAGAATATCAGCCTTATTCGAGGAAAGAAGGAAAAAAAACCAGGAAGAGATTACTTGAAATTTGATTTCTACCTCTAAGGAAGATGTCCTATGACAAGGAAACAAGGTGCCACAGTTTAATGGCTCTGTTCCTCGAGTGCCTTGTTGTAATTGGCAGTGTCCCACTCGGAAGCAGGATGCAGTATCTGTAACCACAACACAGCACGAGCCAAAACACCAGCACTGCACTATGGCCTGCTCAAGGGACACATTCCAGGCACCTGTTCCATTCCTTGCTTCTTTCTGGGTGTCACTCGAGTGAGTCAGAGCTCTGCCATAGCCCCAGGTGTGTTTGGCTGGCACACCTGGATGTCTCACATCTGCTCCCAGGTGGGCAGTCAGTGGGACTCTAACCAGGTCCCAGTCCAATATAATGGAGCTGCAATTTGTGTTACTGGAAAATAAACGAGGTGGTGATGATATTCCTAGGCACAGCAGTCAAGTGATAAGCTAAATCTGCAGTAATGCAGTACATAATTGCCTCTGGAATATTTGAGCAGATTATGCAGAGGCACAAAGGCCTTCTTAAAATTAAGGAAGGATGCCTTCTTTTTTTTTTTTGTTAATAAAGCAGTATCTTTGGAGCCTCACACTGAGGAGTTGGTTAGCTCTGATGTGACAGATTGAGATCACAGGGAGTCAAACATTCCCATGTACTGTACAAAACCTGACAACAGCCATAATACCAGCTTTAATGGGGACAGTTTTCAGACACTAGATGGGTAGTTGTTTTCTCACCTTCAGGGATTTAAAGATCCCACAAATGTGGCATTTACCTCAGTACCAGCCTGTAGGGATATTTTCTCTATTGATGATCCAGAACTAGTAGCCCCTTCCTCTGTTCCAAACACAATTCTGAATATAAAAGTACCAGGCACTGAAATAATAAGCCAACCAAGTATTTCTTCCCATCTGTTACCCCTTAAGAATCCTACATCCAATCAAAGGAATTAAATGAAATACCTCCTTGTACATACTGCCAGACAGGGTCACCTGTCACACAGCTCACAGCACTCACACCAGAGTCATGTCAGACTGACAATAGTCAGATGCATATCCTGCACTGCCTAGCAACCATCAGAGGAGTCACAAGTGCAGGGGAGAGCTGCAATTCTCACAAAATGCAGCTAATGAAATTATTGTCGTGATATATATTCAACGGCAGATTTATGCACAAATCTGATCTTTTTTCATTCTCAAATATAGATGTTAGAACTGAAATAATTAAAAAGAATATGGGGAAAATTAAGCTTGGTTTGTTACCCACATGTACAACAAACAGCAACATTTCTTTATGAATCAAAGAAATCCTTATACCACATTTCTCTGTAGCATATTCTTCCCCACAATGCTGATCATGCAAAAAGAGAGACATTGTGAGACATTGTCCCACAAATTCATCCCAGTGAAAGTGATCACATGCATGTTGTATGTAACCCACATCTGCACAGGGGACACATCTGTGTGACTAGCGGTATCCTGTGGCATGGATGTCTGCTTTGAGGGGTTCTGTGTTTTTTTTCTTGGGAGTAAAAAGGAAAGTGCACATGTTTCAGTTTCCTATTAGCATGGGAGTGTGCTGGATTGTGAATGGAGATTACACACATGGGTTAGATACCATGCATCCTAGTGCTCTCTATGCCTTTCTCCCCTTTCCATCTATGCTTCCCACAGAATTCAGTTTCAACAGTTTGGAGGGAGGTGTCTCATGAATCACAGATTTTGTAGAATGGGCTTTTCCATCAGTGACCTTTACAAGAGTAAAATTGCTTTTCTACAATACTCACCATCCCAGATGCTCACACCATCTCATGGAGCAAATAGGATTTCTAATCTCACCATGAAGTAAGTACAGCATCAAGTGTGTACTCCACATTTATCCCTCCTACACTACTCCTGTAGGATCTGACCAAATGGAAATGCAATGCCAAAGATCTGAGCATAATTATTAATCTAATAAAATATATAAATAATCAAGGAGTTCAGCTATTTAAAAGCACTTGTGCTTGAAAGAAATTGCAGCACAGATGGCACCAAACAAAGAGCTCACTCCTGCTCCAATTAGAAGCTAAACTCTGACTCACATAATTGCCAGCAGAGTCACTTCCAGGTATATTGACAGAAGAAGATCACTTTCAGCTCTTATAGATTTTTGAAGTGCTTGGTATAGCTAAGTCATGTACCTGACTTAAGCAGCTGAACTGGAAATGCTGACTGTCTTCTTGACATGAAAACAACTCTCCTGCATCTTCACTGAAGTGCACACAGAATTCAAGTCAGGCCATTTCGAGAAATCAAACGACCTTTTAGCAATTTCACATCTAAATGAGGCAGAACTTTTTAATGCAGAAAGACAGATAAGTCTTTATAATGTATTTGATCCACTGAAATATGTTTGGGCTTTAGTGGGCATTTGCATGTATTTGCTGGGACTGATAACACAAATTTCTTTCCATTTAAATAAACATTGCTACAAATATTTCAATAAATCTACTGTTCACATGCAGAAAAGGAAAGGCAGTGGGAAAAGCTGGAATTTTACCACTGCCATTAGAGAAAAAGGTACCAGGCAGTTTGCAGCAATCACAGTTCTTTGCTTATAAAGCGCAGAATTAAAGCATGGAGTATTATCTGTAACATCATGTCACACTTGCCAGGGTTAGTTACAGGCAAAGGCAGTTCCTAGAGCAGCAGATTGCTGAAGGGGGAGAGGGAACAGGAGGGGATGAGAATTGGCCTTGCTCTCACTGCCTACTTTGCCAATAACAAAGCCCTGAAAATCAGGTTGGCTCCTGCTGCTGCAGGAATTACAGAATATATGGGACTGTGGTGGGAACTGTTATTCCCAACAGCAGCAACAGCTCATGTTCACCTTCCCCCAGCAGCATCGAAGCAGCAAAGCTTTTCCCTCCAGCTCACCCTCTCAGCCCACTCCTTCCCCACTTGAGCAAAATTTCAGTTCTCTGAGCCAGACTTAATGGTTGCCATAAAGAAATACAAATGACAGTTTGAAAGGCATTTACTACAGTACAGCCCTAAATGAAAAAGCTAAACTTTTCAGTCTATGTTTTGCCTTTTTTAGTCTAGAAAAGATAAAGGACTTTGCAATGGCAAAATATAAAACTGTGCCATGCATCCTTGGCATAAAAGCGTATCGAATAACATCAAAATGTATGTTCACATGCAGAGGATTTTTAATATATCTTTTTTCCCCGTTGTTTAAAATACTCAGGCACAGCATGAGAAACTAATGTTGGACATGTAAGTCAGATATTGATAAAACACAGGAGAATATTTGTGGTTTATGATTATGATAAATAAGTTATTTTAAAGCTTGTGGGAAGTACTGGATTGACAGTCCTAGTAATATGTAGACCCAGTGAAGAGTTTTCCCTTAGTATTCCCAGGTGTACACTTCAACCCTGTCTGAAGTGAAGGGATTGTCTCTTAATGAACATGAGCAGGTTTCCACGGAGCATTTTGTCACATGAAATACTAAGAGTATTGCCAATGCCCTCAGTGTCAACAGTTCTGTGTCAAATACAAACAGCCATGGGCAACTACATGATGTACAGGTGCTTAAATCCTATGAATGTGTTATCACTTCTTATCTGAGCAGGATCTAAACCATCAGCCCAGCGAGGAAGTTATTTTATTGCAACAGCAGTAACTTTTAGTGCGGTTTTTACTACATCACACAGAAGGACAGTCTCTGCCCAGGAAATGCACACTCGGTGTAGAAGAAGAAAACCCAACAGATGGACACAGTAGTGTGACCACATTAGCCAGTGTAAAAAGCTCTGGGTACAGGAGATCAGCCTCCAAATAACAGTCACCTGCTCCCTGTCCCCCAGGTCACTCAGGTTCCTCCCTGACATACATGCTTATCTTTCAGTGGTTTTCTCATGAGACAGATGAGCCATTTCCAGTTTTGAAATGTGAAGTATTTGGAGGGACACTGTGTTACTTGTTAATGGTAAAGGGAGGGAAAGGAGATATTTCACATCATGATGGCAGATGAAGCTGTTGCTTTTAAGGATTTAACTGCTTTGCACTGAGACATCTCAGAGCCTCTTGATTCTACTGTTCATGCTGAGCTGCAACTCTTTTATCTCTAGCATCTCTGCTGTAAGCTCCAGGACACTGAAAATCAAAAAGCAAAGAAAAATATTAAGTCTTTTGACATACCTTGATTTGCAGTCTTAAAGACTAAGCAGAATATTTAAACATTTAGTTTGCATAACTAGTATCTATACCTTAAGTTCACAAGTGCTCTTGTTAAATTTTAGCCTGTCAAAATGGTAAAATCCCACAAAAGTTAATGGCAACATTCCTTTAACTGAGGATTATCAAAGTGGTTGTGGAATAAAATCTTATAAGAAGACTGGAACAGGCAAAACACAGAGTAATACCAACAACATGTTCCAAATAACAATGCAGCAATGGATTAATGTTACATGTAATTGTAAATACACTTTTGTTATGTTTGGCTTTAGAATAAAGATAAGATAAAGTGCTTTCCCCTTGATTAGATTCAGAGATAGTCTAGCAGAGATACAAGACACCTTTGTGATATAGAAAAATCATCCAGACATTGTTATCTCTGTATTCAAAGCAGGAAGAGGGTCCCACAGTCCTTCTTCACTGTTCTAGGTGAATGATGCTGCAGTTATAAAGTTACTTCTCATTGGAAATATAACTTACCTCCAGCCTAACTATCATGGGCTCAGAAAGGCAGGCACAGTGTAAACACAGCACACAGCCAGATGCCAAAGCTGCTCAAACAAGGAGCACCTGGAAAGCAGAAACAATTATGTCTTAGTGTCACACTATAATTCAGGTCTAGGACAGACTTATCTGCACCACCCCAAAGAGGTGCAACAAATTCCAACATTTGAATCCTGATTACGTTTAGCAGCTCAAAAGACGTCACTGGTCACAGCAGCCACTTCCAGTTTAACACACACAGCTCCAAAGAGAAGCATGTTACAGGGGTGGTACTCACTAGAGACAGGAACAATGAACAAGAAGCTCAAGAACTCAGGTGATCTTTACCCAGAAAGCTCCTCCCTTTGGCATAGGTACAGAGGGAACAGGTTACACATGGAACGGAGCTGGGCTGAGAGCACCTCGCAGGTGCTGCTTCTGTTCTACGCCCAGCAAAGGCATCATAGCAATTTAGTTCCCCTTACTCCTATTTTAGCACTTCAATTTCCCTTCTCTCTTCTTCAACAGCTTATGTCTTGCTGGTGTCACTGGAAGCAACAATATTTGCTGTCTGATCAGGATAAGTTCTCAATGTTGGCTTGACTATGTGCACACTCATAGTAACACATCCACTAACTCTGCCAGTATAACCCACCCAGTATAAACTGCAATATGGAGAAGTAGAAGGTTAAACCACTGAAGCATAGGTACTAATAGGCTTTAATTCCAAATAGGATGTGAACAACAGGAAAAACTGTTCAATGGGTCATACAGTCTCAATAAAGATGTTAATCCACCCCAGTGCTCCTTTCCCACTTGTAGCTCTTCAAACAACATTCTGCTGCAGTTAAAGGTTGTGACCTGAAGGCCCAAAGGTGCAGAGCCCTGCCTTAAGTTTAGGCAAAGAATATGGGAAAGAAGGAAAGGGAAAAGCTTTCTGTTTCAAACTACATTTTACACAAGTCAGTGCTTAGCATAGTGTACTGCTACTAGCAGCCAATAGCTGCTGCTGCCATCTGACAGTCTTCCTCCATTATCTCTTGCTCTGGATAAATCCAACATCATCCTTGCTGTTTGTCTGGGTCAGGCATGTGATTTGAGGCATGACTGAAAAAGCTGATTACTAAATTCACTGTAACCCACCTTCAGCATACAGGTCTGATCCTGGTGGATGCTGGGAGAGCTCACACCCCACTGGAGTGTGTCCTTCCCCTAAGCAGGAGGAGGGAGTGACTGTACTCACTGCTTGGAGCCAGGGTTTGCACTGCCTGGGTAGTGCCTGCACTGCTCTGTGTCTCCGGGCTGCTGCTCCTGGCTCCATCCAGTGCCAGCCCAAGGCTCTGGAGCTGTGATGCATCCAGGTGCTCCTGCTGCAACCTGGTAACCACAGCAGCATTTTCAGGGCCCAGGTTTGCTATTTGTTCTGGGGACAATGCCTAGGAGGAATGAAAGACAGAAAAATTGGTTTAGGCTGTCACTTATATAAGGCAGGTAAGGAATCAGAAGTCAGCACTGTCTTGCATCAGGAATGGGGGAAAGTAGCCTTCAATATTGTGTGGTTATAATGGAGCTCAATAGAGCTTAAAAAAATCCTCTGTATTCATTTGCTTCCCTGACCACACTCATCTATCTTTCACCTTTCTCTTTGATGCTGGGAGCTGACAGCTTGAGAAGCTCTCTATGCCAGCACTGTATTGGACACTTCTTCAATATATTGCTGGAGTTTAATTTTCCAGCCATTTCTTTTTTGATTTGTTCAAAGACTGATTTGTTCAAAGATGGCATTGTTCATCCTCTTCTGTTTTAATTTATTTCCTCTTGCATCTGCTCCTGAGCAACCTCATTTGAACCTACATTTGACCTTTGATAATGGTTAGTAGTAGATGAAAAAAAACCCATACTTTAATCTCATTCTTCAATTTTCTCTTTTAGGCTGAAAATCTTCCCATTTTGGTCATATTAAATTTAAAAATTAAATATGGCAATCATAATCTTACAGTAATTATATCACATAGCAATTAGCTAGTTTGTAAAGCCTACATTATTGGGTATGCTGGATTGCTTTGACTCTAGTGAACATTCTCCAGTCACAAGCATTTTAACCCTCCTACACAACAAACCTTCTTTCCTACCTTCTTTCTTTCTGTATCCAGGTCCTACTTGGGAAAGATGAAATTCCCCTTCTAAGTAGGTCAGATGTTGGAGCAAACCCTTGCCCATTTTTCATTCTCTGTCACATGGTGAGTTTGCTCTTGTAAACTGAGCAAACTCATGTAAGTGCCTACAGGTCCAGGCATTCTGACTGAGCTTCTTAATTCACTTAAAGTCCATAACACAGTGGAATTTTTCACACATCAAAATCTGAATAATGTATACAGCTGCAAAATGAAGCTATACAAAGCCTGTGTAAAACCAAAATCTGCTTTGAATCTTACAAATTCAGAAAACTTTTCCAAGAAGGTGCTCTGTTATTTGTTAGGCACTTTCTGTAGCATCATTACTATTCCTACTAATAAAAATGTCTGTTACTTGAGAGAAATTCTACAAGATGCTATAGATCTTTTGTTTTATCTGTTTTTTTTCAAAGAAATAGTTTCACTAAGGACATTTCAGGCTTATCTGAACTGTCAGTGGTACTGTGCAGAGCAGTGAGTGTTCAAGGAGTTTTTCTCTTTTATGGGAGCTGACACAGTTAACTATCTGTTTAGCTCATCTGCCCACAAGTACATTGCTTGCCTGAGCATCTGAAAGAGATGCCTAAGCAGAATATTAATCTTGTCACTACGTCAAATAAAGTCTGGGGCAATGATCTCAAGATCCATGGTCTAATTTCTGGTCCACGTTCAGAACTGCTGTAATTAGATGTAATTCCTTCCCGATCTGTATCTGTCTGTACAATCTGTTTTTCAGAGCTAACTCAGGAGAATGTTGCCAGATTTTAGGTTAATGAAACAGCTCTTACACAGTCAGCAGAGAAATCTGTAGCTATTATAGCATCATTGCAAATGTTGTATTAGTTATTAAATTTATAAAGACATTATTAAATGTTATATTATATATATTGTAGCATCCTTACAAAAACAGAAGAAAACTCAGACCTGAATGCAATGATGGCAGAGAGTGCATTCCCTGCTGTCACACCCTAGACCTTTGTCTTTCCTTTGGGATGCATTCTGAAGAATAAATAAAGCTTGTCTAGCATATTTCATTACAGATAGAGAGGATTTAGCTGAAAGTTAATGCTTCAGATCCTTGACAGTCTCTCACTTAACAGACCACAGAAAAATTTTTGCCAAAACCCAAAATCAATAAATCAGTGCTGCAGTTAATTTGTACTAGAGTAAAAATGATAGAAATTTAGTTACTTTTTCATAATCAGGCCCTTACTTGAAAAACTTCAGGAGGGATATGTCTCACTGCTGATGGCTGGAAATACGGCATCAAGTTTTTATCAAAAGCTTTTAATTCATCCTCATTCAAACCACCTAAAAACCCCAAACAACAGCAACAACATACAGTTAATACTCTTTTTATTAGATTTATTTTTAGGCTAATACAAATTTTAAGCATTTATACAAAGTATCTAAGAAATGGTTTATTCCAGTGTATTATTGAGAGAGACACTGGGTCTGGTTTTGGTTTGTTTCTTTCGTTACATTCCAACATTACAAATCATCTGACCTTAACCACTGGGATGGAATATATGCTACCTGAGTTATTTTACCTTGGAAAAGAGGGAATGAGAAAAATCAATAAAATCATAAGCAGTATAATTAGGGAATGACCAGATTTAGAGAACCTTATGGAGAATACCATGATTTTTCCTTAGTGCTAATGAAGTAGCTGGATGTCCATCCCTGCAGGTGACTGCTCTCTGGAAGAAATGCATTTGCCAGTCTAGAAAAATTCACTGCTACATGAACCTGCCTCTTAATGCTTCATAACAGTCCTTTACAACCATCACCATCTGGAGTTTGAATTTTGTTACCTGCTATAGTACCAATTTCCTGTAAAACAGAGCCATTCCAGCTGGTAGCAGCACCAAACACAGACTCTGCCATCTTCTTAAACTGCCTCAGAACAGGAGTGCTACAAAACAACAGGCCAATTCTTGCAACAGCAGCACTGCAAAAGGCAACAAGGTCAACGTTACATGCTGCAGTTACAAGCAGTACTGAATATGCCTGGAATATTCCTAGTCTGCTGGAAGAAAACTGTTTAACCCATTTTCAGTTTAAAATACATATGCATAAATTGCATAGCAATGTTTAAAGCTTTGAGCAAAAGATTTCTCCAAGCAATATTTAAATGGTGGGATATAAATGACAGAGGAAACCTAAACCAGAACATGTTTAAACAACTAGTGTATGCCTTCCATAACAGTTACTGCCTTTCTAAAAGCATTTAAAATGTAAGAAGGTGTCCTTTAGGCTCTGAAATCCTTGACGGGGAAAAATGGCATAATAAATTTTATCAATAGAGATACTAATAAATATTTCATTAAATATAAAATGCAGTACCTGAATTCAGCAGTTCTTATGGACATGATTTCAGTGGAGTTCAAAGCACAGAGAATAGCTCCTAATCCAACTAAATCAAAGCTTTTTAGTGTGCTGATGGTCTGGCCAGAGTCTTCTAGAAAACCTTGCAAAATAGATCTTGCCTACAAGAGCAGTAAGACAGTATGCATGAACAGAGTAAATATAATTGAAGGCTTTGTTACTAGAAGCTTAAAATCTTACCAGAAGCTATGGAGCATATACACCTCCTGAGCCTCCCCAATGTATGGCCATGGCCTTCAGGAGGAGCACTGCCACCACCTATATGTGACACTTAGGGCACTGCTACACAACCTCTTCCCAAATGTAAATGGTGTGAAAGCAATCTGCACCTCTTCTGCCAGGTCACAAGGAAACTCTTCTCCAGAAGAAAAAGGTGTTGCATTACCTAGCAGAACTGCCCAAATCAGCTACATCGCTCAAAGAAAACATAAAATACCTAAGGGTGTCAATATGGACTTTTTATTCTCTTTCAATACTCAGGTTGTTCTGTCTTGTCTTACTTAAGTGTCATATATAGGTGGTGACCTGTGTTTAGGATTAATTTTCAGACATGAATGGGATATTGGTACCAAAGTGTCTTTGCAAGCCAAAGTAATTTAGGACAGTGCTCATCCTAAACTAACCATTTCAAAGCTGTGAGTCTAGCCTAAGGCTGTACCAAGGCATCCTCCAAAGTCAGTGAAAGAAACAAGCATCTTCCAAGATTTCCCAACCTATCTACAATCCTGAGCCTCAAATGGCTAGCTTAAAGTAGCTGCCTAATTTTTACACAACTGAAGTGCAGCAGGATGAATCTCTTTAAACTAGCCATTCTCACTGACAGTAGGAAACCTCAAAAGCAACTAGTTTTGTATAAAATCCTCCCAAGTGCTTCTTTCTCATGGTGCTCTCCAGAACAAGAATCTATTAAACAGATTTGTGACACTCTGCCAAAACTGCCACCATGCCAGCATCTGTGCAACCACAGAGCCCTGATGGTATGGGCCACAAAGTCAGAAATATGCTGCTAATTGCATATACAAGTAAGTTTTTAACTCTTACTAGGAAAGTCTCATTGACATAACTAGAAGTTATTCAAGGAATGGAAGATGAGAAGAGCATATTGGCTAATAACAGGTTCCTAGGACAATGGAACGGGGGGCAAACTACCTCTCCAGTGATTACTCTCAGGCAGGAAGGGTTGTTATCTCCTAGCAGTAGTGTCTATTCCAGGGGCAGTGTGAGAGGAGCTGCTTACATCTTCCTACCGTTTAGTGGGCAAGTGCTAAAGAATATGCTCTTGATGTCCTCTTGGTCACCTCACCAAGGAAACAGCAGCCAGACAGACACCAGTGCTGACCTACCTGCACACTGGGGTTACAGCTACAAAAAAACAGCAGTGTGGATCTCTGGATCTGTTTCCTAGATGATTCCAGGACTTCACTCCCAAAGGGCATGAATCCAGAACCTTTCACCAGGAGTATATTCAATAACATACTTACCTGGGTAAGAGTCCACTCTGTTTGCTGACTAAGGACAGAAACAGTGTCGACTGAATGCAAATCCAACTCTCTGATTTCATGTTCAGTGAGTGCCAGAGCAATGCGACCCAGGGAAACAACATGATAACTCTTCCAGTCTGGCAGAGATCCCCAAACCTTTAGAAGAGATACATTAATGACTGTTAGCTCAGTATGAGTTTTATGTGCACCATTCTCAACCCCCTTGGTTAAAAAGTCCCAATACCTCAAGTATTCCTCATTGCACACAAAAGGCAGAGCTTAGGTATTGTGAAGGTTTTTGAGGTTCTACACCAACAATGGTTAGTTTATCTACAAATGCTGCAATTTTTACGGCTTGGGCTTGTTGATAAGTCAGAATAGGGACTGGAAGTGTGGCTGTAGGAGCAAGTACCACTAAAAACAATAAAATGTGAATTGGTGCCTAGATCCACACTGTGACACTGCTACCATGAAAGCAGCACCTGGACTACCCAGGCTTCTACCCAGCCTGAGTCGCTCTGGGCATCTGAATTTAGATTGCTTTTGTGACCAGCCACCCTGGCTCAGTCACTGACAAAGTAGAGAACTGGGTCATAGGGACAAATAGCCAGTTCCTAAGGTTCTGTTTTCTAGTTTGTGCTCATAAAGTATTGAAATAAAAAATAATTTAAATGTGTGTTTATGAATACAGTTCAATTTGCAAAGCTTTGTCAAAACCCAAAGAAATAAGCAGCAATGTATTTAAACTGACAAGTTCCACTGCTTTAAACTTCATCTGTGATAAAGTTATACCGATTGAAAAGCTGTCACAGATCAGCCCTAAGGGAATTTTGATTTCAGGAAAAGGGCTGCCTGAATAAAGAATAATAAAAGTCCATCAAGAGCTGAATTTTCAGAGGCCAAAACTGACAATTACATTTAGTTGGCAACGACAGAAGACAGTAGAGTCAGTGGTCAGTATCTATCTGTATGTGGCCAGTTGCCTTTAGAGAAAGAAAAGCCACTGAGTTTTGGCTGGAGTGACTTGAACAAGACAGGCATACATTAAAAAGAAGAAAATCTCACTTTAAAGATCTCATGGACTTCAGTAATTCTGCTTTATGTCAGCCAATACATGTTTTCTAGTACAGTGCTGTAACATTACTTAGCCCAGTGCTGGGCTAAGTTGATCATTCATGCTGTCTGATCCATGGAAATATTTACTCCTTTTGGGGATAGCTACAATTTAAGTTTTGTTCAAAACATTAGAAAGGACAAAGCTAGTATGGACTTGCTGAAGGAGCATCTCTGGAGTTGCCTGCTAAGTAGTGTTCACACCTTCAGAAACCTCCGTAAGATACAGAAACAGGGGCCTGGAATCTAGATCTCTGGAATTACATACTCCTTTCACAGAGTTGCAGATCCAACACAGAGCAGTCTCAGGGCTGCCAAGGTGCTTTTCCCAACTGTGACCCTCAGGTTAAGGATTTGTTTAAGAGATGTGTTGCTGGACCTGTACCTCCTGCCTGAGTTTCCACCAGATCTTTTATGTTGGTTTTACGATGTCATAAAGAAACAGAAAAAGGATCTAAGCCTGGGAAATTTCCATCTTTTCCAAAGAAAATAGACAGCAAAAAGCATTAGCCCAAATTTAAAGCTCTTAATTCTTTAGCTGAAGAGATACATGAAACACATGCAGGCAAAAATGTCATGTGTCTATTTCCCAATCTAGGCCATAAACTACAGAATTTGAAGTACTTCATAAATAGTATTATCTGACAGTGCTGGGTGAAATCTCAGGCATAACGATATAAATAACACAACACATGAAACACTCCTTTGTCCTCGTTCACCTAGGGACTACAGATCCATACATCTGTCACTACTGCAGAGCTGGGAGACCTTCCACTTGCCAGTGAGCTAAGCTTCTTACTTTCATTAAGAGACAATCTGATAACTAGACTTTCTGAATTAGTTTGGAACAATAAGTAGTATGCAGTTTCTTTTAGGGGGAATCAATCAATTTAGGAGAAATTAAAGCAGGCTTAATGAAACCTTTAATCAAAGATGCCCTTTAGTTAATAATATAACCACATCTTATGCACATAATTTCAAAGAGTTTTGCCTGTACTGTTGGACTTCTCATGCTTCATGTTCAGTGTGACACCATGTTGCATTTTGCAAGTTAATATACAGGAAGTCTGTCTTTGTCTAGCAGCAATCTAACACACACAGAATATTCAGTGCACTACAGATCTGTGTATCTTTGAATCCAATAGAGCCAGAA
>NW_008687650.1:0-16078 GCF_000695815.1 Acanthisitta chloris | reverse complement strand
CAGATACCATTCTGTATGCACCAATATGTTGCACTGCTGTAAAATATTTTAGTTCCCTCTGTCTCAGGGGAGCACTGTTTTTATTTTCTTCTAGGATTATGTTTTTTCCCCTGTTCCTACCAACATGTCTCTGTGCCGACCCGAGGGAAGCTGTCTTAGAAGAATGCATTTGCTGCAGTGGGCTGGTGTCCTGCTGCAACAAGGCAGCAGAGACAACTGCAGAGAGTCACCATCTACTTTAGGAAATCTGCTCAGTGCCACTTCTCTTCAACCACCTGCAGTTTTAGGAGCTGAGATTCACTGCTAAAACTGCACTGTTAGCCTTATCTACCCAAAATCCATGGTAAGCTCCACTGCTGTGGCTGCAGCTGCTGGTTTAGGGAGATGCTGCCCAGGCCCATGTTGTCTCCTGCTCCTGCCTTCCTGCAGAGGTCACAGGCCTCAGATCTCCAAACCTCTGCACTTGTGCTACTTGCAGCCAATTGCACTTGTAGAGCTTCCCAACCTCACTCTGTCAGAATGATCTGATGGAGCTTAAAAAGGACTTTTAAAATGTTGGATCATCTTGACAGAATGGGATTACAGAGTAGCCATGCAGAGATGGAAGCAGAGAGCAGATAACCTCCAGCAGATGCTGGCGACAGGAAGCTGAAGACAGGCTGGGGATCATAACCTCTTCACCTCTGGGTTTTATGCTGCCAAAACAACTCAGTTTACTGCACCCTAAGGCTTTTCCTTGCTGTACCAAAAGTATGTTTGGGACATTGCCTGTTCCCTGGCAGTGCAGGCAACCACAAAGCAGCCAGAGCAGGTCACCCTGAGGGAGGAGTGCAATGTCAACAACAGGGATGGAGCAAGGTCTGACTTCTCTCCCAGCCCACTGCTGGCCAAGGCAGTGCTGGCAGAGCCCAGACAGTGTGCTGATGCTCTGCCCCAGACTCGGTGTGATGAGCTGCACCCAGCACAGCTGTCTGCCCAAGTGTGCTCCTGGTACAGACTAAATGTAGGTGGGTTTTTTCCTCCCTAAAACTTCCCACTGATGTGTCTGTCCCTGCCTGTGACAAGAAGGTGGGAGAATGAGCTTACTCAGCTAATAACAGATTCTTTCAGTCAGTTTGGTTTTACACCACTGTGAACTATATTTAACATCGATGTAGACGGTTTAACAGGTCAAGCTTAATTCTCACTTGGGCAATCCACAGCCTGAGGTACTGCTTGCTGATTTTTCATTTATGAAGAAAAGTGAGAAGCAAGTAGAAAAGCAATTAGAAAGTAAAACCACTTAACTTTTTCAGCTGCCAATAACTCACAACTACTTGCCTGTTGATTCTCAAACAAGAGCAATAGTCTTCTATCACCATCCCACATTATTTTTCCAATAAACCATATTCTTGCAGCAGTAGTGACATTGACATAGCACAGTTATTTTAGAACTGCATAGTTCAATAACAGCAAATCAAATTACAGATTTAATTCTCCTTCACAGACAGGATAGTTACCTGCTTGGCTTTTTCCTTCAAGGCAGTAAGCTGGGAGCTGTTAAAACCTGAGACAGTCCCAAGAAGTTCCACATTTTTGTCAAAGGTCCCTGGATCCATGCACTTCAGTTCCTGAACTGACCAAAACACATTTGCTTCTGCTAATTTAACAATTTCATCTGAAGAAGGAGCTCTGGTTCCCAGGCAATCTGAAAAAAAGAAGTCAAATAGCAAGTTTTCGTCAAGGAGACTGAAAAAAATAAATCACAGACTCACAGAATTTTAGGGGTTGGAATGGATCTTACAGATCATCTAGTCCCAACCCCCTGCCCTGGGCAGGGACACCTCCCACCAGAGCAGGTTGCTCAAGGCTCATCCAACCTGGCTGTGAACACTGCCAGGGTTGGGGCAGCCACAGCCTCCCTGGGCAACCTGGGACAGTGTCTCAGCACCCTCACAGGAAAACACTTTTCCCTAATACCTAACCTAAATTTCCCCTCTTTCAATTTGTGTCCATTGCCCCTTGTCCTATCACTGCAGCTCCTAACAAAGAGTTCCTCTCCAGCTCCCCTGTAGGCCCTTCAGACCCTGGAAGGTTGCTATGAGGTCTCTACTCAACCTTCTCTTCTCCAGGCTGAACAGCCTCAGCTTTCTCAGCCTGTCTATCAAAGCAACATAGATATTTAAGAGAGCAACAGACTTATAATTAACTGCTGATCATGTGATATTGATAAATCAATTCTTTTGCAATTAAATATTTTATTTTAATATTTACATTGTTAATGTCCTGGATATAAAACTAGAATTTGCCTAACTTGCAAGAAATTGGTGTTATTCTTTGTACTCCAGGGGAAGTTCATGCTGGAAAAGAGAGTAAGAGCAGACATACATTTCAGAGCAGTTACAATACAGGATGCCACAACAAAACTAACATCTGGCCACATGCAATAAGAATAACCAGCATCTTGCAAGTTTCCTTCAAGTCTAATTCCCTAAAGGCATCAAAACCCAGGCAAGGGCTTACTCTGAGGTAAACCCACCATTTGCTGGGAGCCTTGCTTCACTGAGAGTGAAATGCAAATCTTTGGGATAACCTTGGTGGAAGTCTCCATATAGCTTCATCACCAAAAAATGCTGCAGCTGAATAAACTCCACGTTCAAACAGTGAATCCAGCTCAGTGGGAAAGTAACAGACATGAGAGGTCCCTTTACCCTGAAATGCCCTGACAAAGATGTATGTCTTGTAGGACTTGCCTGACATTTAAACAAGGTGAAGACAGAAGCTGGATGTGTCAGAGGAGCACAGGGCTTGTTCTTTATGTCAAGCCTGCTGTTAAAATGTCAGGATCTAGAGAGGGTTGTTCACTTAGCACAGAACTGTTTGGACAGACAAACTGCCTTTAAAAATCTTATTTACAGTCAGGTTCTGGCCCTATGCATGATCAGACCAGACAGTTTCCATTGTGTGTTTTAACAAATCCTGGTCTTTGTTGGCATAATCTACCTCTAATGTTGATGGAAAACAGAAATTAGAATCCTAATGTGGTTGTTTACTGCTCTCTCTCCTGTCACTAATTTAGAAAAACCTTATTAAATAATTATCTAAACCAAATAATCCCTACATGTCTTCAGATATGGTCATTACCAGTAAAAAGCATGAATTTCACAGATGCTGTGCCTGAGCTAAGCTCCCCCAGCTAAATAAATTAAAGCGAGAATGTACAAAGTAGATTTGTACTTTGAAAGGAGGCAGAGGAGGGATTTATTTGCATCAAAGGAAGCTGCAGTAGTGGGTAGAACACTGAAAAGACTGAATCTGTTGAGCAAACGAAAATGCTGTTCAGCTTCCACTGTGCCAGCTGATGTTCTGCTCTCCCTTTCCACCTCCCTCTTGTGCATTGTTTCCCTTTCCCCTGCTGCAGAAGGTCAGCTTTTCTCATGTAAATACTGCCCATCCAGGCACAGTGCAGCTCCCTTCCCCACGTCATGAAAACCTAAGACTTCGTGTCCTTGGAAAGAACATTGATTTTATGATTTGTAACATACCAGGTCCATTGGTGTGATTACAGAGGGAAATACTAATTAGATATCTGACTTCACTTTTCCTTTTGCTATCCATTTAGTGTGATGAAAGCCATGTTATATATAGATTATAACATCCCAGTGGTGGAGGTGAGAAACCTGAATTCTTTCTCCAGCACTGCCACTGCTTTCTGGTAGCATTTCAGACACACAATTCACAAGTTTTGCCTTGCATGTTCCATCTTGTCTTAAGAAACACTTTCGTTTTATCTTTGTGGAGACACAGATGTAAGAACTCTGTCACTGGTGATTGCTACTGTTATTAATATTAGCTCACACCTGACTGTGGGAAATGCAAAATAGCAGGTTGGTGGCATCAGTGTTATTCTAGAACCATTTTCATAAGATCTAATTTTCTAATGATTTACCAATCAGCCATAAAACCTCATTCCTTATTGAAACCACCGTGTCAGTTATGTGGAGCTGGTAAGACTGTGTTTGGTAACAGAGCTTCAATACTAATAAATTAGTTTGGTTGCTAATTAAAATACCTTTTAGATGGTAAGAAACTTTGTCCATTTGGACAGAAAAATCACAGTGTCACCACTGTGAGATTTCAGAACAGACGAGTCACCATATGCTCCTGTCTGGCAAAGGATTAACTATGTGCAATCTTTTGGCACAACAGAAACTTGTCACCTTCACAGGTTTTTAATTCAAGGGTTTTCACTCAGATTACAAAGGAAAGTGAAAATAAACAAACCCCTTTAATTCAAATCATCTTTTTCCTTTGTGCACTCAGTAACATTCCATGAGATGCTTAACCATGCAATCCTGTAATGAAATTTAGTGTTTCAGCAATTAGTCAATGCAACTAGAGGCAACAGAACGAGGACTCACTGTTTAAGCTAAGAACCTGAACCCCTTTAAGTTACTCAGTGCTTTACTTTTTATTGTTCAGCTTCTCAGAATGCATTCGATGACAAAGTGAAACAAAGTCTGTCTGAATTGCACCACCACAGCCCAAAATGGCACCACTGTAAGTCTGGCACTTTGCACAGATAGCAGTGAAACACTGACCAGGTGTGGTGAGAGACGATCCCATGTTGGCAGTGGCATTGGAGATAGACTCAAACACAGTTGATTGAAGCTCTTCAGCTGAAGAACCTGGTCCAATTGTCTTTGCTATTTGTAAAATGATATCTGGGAACTTCAAAAGGCAAAAAAAGAATAAATAGGATTTCTTTCTCTCCCTTTTAAAACCAATCAATTTGCTGAGAAAGATTTGTGCAGACCTCAGCAAAGTAGGGGTTAGGAGCAGCTCAGCCTCCTTCCTATTGTGCAGATGTTTCAGAAGAGGAGAGTAAATTGGCTGCTACTGAAAGGTCAACAGCATATGTTTGAGGGGAAAAAATTAGGAACAAAGCAAATTCTGAGTGATTTTCCCTCTTGTATGCCCTCTTGGCTTCTAGCAACACTTGAGCACTGCCTGATTGGAGTCTGTGTCCAGAGCCTCCTGGAGCAATGAGCTCCACCAGTTTAGTATGTGTTTTATTTTGTCTGACTTAAATTTGCCAGGTAAGTATAAGAATTGAGGATAGGGACCCAATTAAATGATGAGAAATAACTTGAACATGTTTGACTTCTTTAGGCTTTTCTGACCTCTTTCCTCCACCCTGCTAGACACCTTCCTTTCCTTTGAAGAGTCCTATACTATTTGGTCAATTATAAGCATTATCTCCAGGAGGAAAGTTGCTGACAGTGCTCACATATTTCTGCTGAAGAATCAATTCCTCATTCCAGTATAGTTTACTCCTATACATAAAATTATAAGACTATAAGAACTAACAAGGGCAAAGCAACTACAAAGTGCAGAGCTGAGGCTATCGGTGGCGTGTGCTGCACTGGTCCTA
This sequence comes from Acanthisitta chloris, assembly GCF_000695815.1. NCBI lineage: Eukaryota > Metazoa > Chordata > Aves > Passeriformes > Acanthisittidae > Acanthisitta > Acanthisitta chloris. The sequence goes on along the minus strand of NW_008687650.1, from coordinate 10,665 downwards.
GGGCAAAGGGCCACATGGGGAAATGATAATTTGATCAGCCTGATCCCATTAATAACAGGATAAGAAACATAACTTTTATGGCTGGAAGGCAGAGGAATGGAGGAAAGAACACCGTAAGGTGTAAAGTACTAAAAATGTTGCAGTCTGTGTCACTATAAACGGCACATTTTTTTTCCTATGTGACAATGTACAATTACTATTGCACATGTAAAAATAATTGTTTATACTAACATTACTTGCAAGAGGAAATCTCAGAAGTTTTGATGGAGTCAAGAATATGTGAAACATTAACACAGGGTTCCTTGCCAAGAGAATTATTTAGCTAGTTTAGCATTCAGGTTACATAATTCAGACTGCATTATGACATCCACAAATCCAAAATCTAATATACCTTTACCAATTTAAAAGCTTTAATAAAAGCATACCTTTTCAGCAAGGATATTTAATTCCTCTTTTGTCAGCAGAGCTATGAATGGTCCAACATCTAATGTTGTTTCTGCTGTCCAGTTGTTTGAGGAGCTGAAGAAATATTTTGAAAAATTATACTAATGAAGAATGTTTACAATCAAAATTATAAGACTTCAAGGTTTTTATTATACTTCATCATATAGGAAGCACAGACACTTCTATGCCAACGTGATGATTCATTGTTATTAGCATCAGATTTCATTTTCTCATCTCCCTGTGCTGTGGTCATTAGTGGAACTCTCAATATACTCAGACAAAGCCTTCAGACATGGCAGTAATGGAGCTGCCCCTCAATAGTCAGAGTATTCTCTGCAATACAGTGTTCCAGCTAGGAGAAAACATTCTTTTTTTAAAAGAAAATTTACCATTTTCTGTCAGGTTCATACTGCAGCAGTAGTGTGCAAAATGCTATCAGAAGAGAAGTAGAAATGTCACACAAACCTGACAAATGTTAGTCAACCCACTTGGTGGGTGAGTTAATAAAGCCCTTGGATATGTAATTTTCAGCCTGAAAGAGCCTGGAGCAGAGAGTAGTAAATCTGTTAGCAGTTCATGTTCCCACAGAAAACTTTCTTTGCTTTGTTGCTCCACTATGAGGATATTTTACTAGATAAATATTTTCAAAGTAAAATAAAGTAAAATAAAATCTTACTTAGCACAGTGTGCCATGAGTCAATAAAATTGATTTGTATCAAGATCAATGCAGGGATGAGATCTGGTGGAAAATACAGCTATTCTATCACCAGAAAAATGCTGAACAAGCATCTAACACGATTAGATGGATCAAGAGACAGACTTTGGGTCTGAAGGGATGGTTAGAAACTATGCATTAACTCTCTCTTTTCATATGCAAGATACTTCTGAGAGACAATGGAAGGGAGAAACTGTATATCCTTCCAGATAGAGGATGGCTTTGACTTTTGGGTGACTGATCCCCAGAGTGGCTCCAATCACCCTCCTAATCTGAGTCATTAGTGACACCCAACACACTCCCTGCTTTGTTGCTTCAGGTGCTTGAACTTTCTATCCCTCTGCTTCTTCTCTAGTTTCTCCTACTGCCACAGGTGCTTGCAGTCTTCTTACACACCTAGTATCCCACTTCCATCTTCTCATTCTTTGCATTCCTGTGCCATTCTCTGCCTGTAGCACCCTTTCTCTTGCCAGGCCAGTGAGTCTGTTTGCCTGCCCCTCCTCAAACTAAGTCCTCTGGGACTTTAGTCATGCAGGGTGCCCCTCGGAGTGGATTCTGTTCCACAGTGATCATGTTACAAACAAGAGCAGAAATGTCATTCTGGTGGACAAGACCCCAAGCTTTTGGCTGGTGACAGAAGCTGCTTTGTGCTGTTTTCACTGCAGTTCACCTGGGCAAAGCCAATGGTTGGTATTTGCATGGTCTAACCATCAGCATGAGCAAAGTGGTATATCTAATACCTTACCCATATAACTCAAGGACTTTGTATTTAATTTCAGTCTTCTGCTCATGGCTGAGCTGTTGGCAGAGTTTGAATTGATGAAGGGCTGTTTCCATTGCCTTCAGGGACACTCTGCTATGTAGAAAAGCTGGAGGTAAGTGGCAGATTAGATTTCCAAGTAGGTCAACATCATATTCATCAGCAATGGAGCCATTCTGAAACAAGAAGCATTTACCTTGTTGGCAGAGCTAACCTTGGCTTTTGCCCTGTATCACTCAGCTGCATCACAACTCATTTAAGCTCTATGACCCTTTAAGGAACAAAGACACAACAGTTTGCACTGGCAACTTAATCTACAATTTCTGCCGAGATTGCTTTATATTTTTTGCTTTTACCAATGCAGCTGGTGATATTTAGTAAGTACCTCTCAGAGCTTCCAATGTATCCTTTATTCCATACTGAACTCACACAAAAAGTATGACCACCCAAGACCTGCAGAGGTGGTGCAGTTCTGCCTAGCAGCACAGCCCTCACCTGGCCCTTGCAGCAAAAAGGCCACAAGCTCTTGCTGCAGAAAGCTGAGCTCTGAGGGCTTTTTCAAGCAGCTGCCAAAACACTAGGGATTATACAGCTGGTAGTATGTGTAAGGGCAGGAATAGCCACAGCTACATCAAAGAACTAGTTTCCCCTAAAAACTGGTGAGTACTGCAGCTCTGAGACAGCACAAGTCACAAATCCTCCTGGTAGCACCACCTCTCCCGTGGAGCTTCCTGTGCCATGCACAGCTCTGCAGGACTGGCACTGCTTGGAGCCAGAGGAACAGCTCCAGGTGCTAATGGGTCAGCTCCAGGCTGTCCTGGCCAGTTCTCTGTTCATAGGAACACTTTGTAACATGCATGGAGTCAAGGAAAGTTGTTAAGGAAGCTATAAAAAAGGTTTACTTAAGCAGTGAACAATAAAATTGAAACAGTATGTGAAAAAAACCTCAAAAGAATACAGGTGGGTAAGTCAGAAACCTATCTAGATGGTGACTGACACCTCTGTGGTACATGCAGACAGAACCACAGAATGGCTGAGTTTGGAAGGGACCTCTAGAGATCACCCAGGCCACCCCCTGCTCAAAGCAGGTCAGCTACAGCAGGTTGCCTGGGGCCTTGGCACTAAGAACTCCTCTGAGCTAGGTGATAGCCTCAGCTCAGAGCCCATCAGCAGTGGTTTCACTGCACAGAGCAGGAGAGCCTGTGTCTCAGGTTGCTCTCTGTGCACAGGAGACCATGAGCATGTGCATGCAGACCAGAGGGTACAAGTAGGGAGGACAACTTCATGATGCATCACATGACAATAAAGGGAGAGACTTGTTCTGCAGCTCCCTCTCCACTGCTGACCCCTCCCCAGCCATACCCACCAAGCACTCCTGTACTTTGTGCAGGACAGCGTTCCTTTTGTGATGGCTTGGAATCAAAAGGTCCATTTCAGTCTTCCCCAGACTTTCAATGAAAGGGACACACAAAGGGCCTGAAACATACTCCAGGTACTCAGAACTGCAGAAAGAATTCAAATGGTCTCAGAATGGAAACCTGACCTTCATACACCCAAAACCATCCCCATAAAATATGCGATGAGGGAAATATTAAGACACAAGGCTGGACTTGCAAAATTATAAACCAGACAGGCCAGAAAAATTGCAGTTCATCCACACTTACTTTAATGTCCATCTTCTTCCAGTTCATCAGCACATGAACCAAACTTCAAAAAATGGCTAAGAGTTATAAATAGCTGCAAGTGGATGAAAGTGCTCCCAGATGCTTTAACATCACATGAAACAAGACTGTCTACAGTTCAGAAACCTTCCCCTTTCTCCTTTTCATTAGGAATAATTCTTTGATGAATGAAGATGTGGAGGGTGGGCTAAAGACAACAAGGAGCTTTATAGTAGGCTTTCTTTTTATCAAAGTACAAAAAACCTGCCAAATTAAACAAAATGATGATCCTTTTCACCCAGCATGGCAAGCAGCCTGTGCAAATAAAGCCAGAGCCCACAGCTGCACAGTCTTACCAGGTCTGTAAGCAGCAGCACCAGTGACTTCTGACAGCCCTGAGCAAGCCACATGCAATTGTTGGCCAAACAACTTGGTGCTGCAGTTTGTAGAAAGCCTTGTATTAAAGTGCTTCTATTATTATATTACTGTCTTTGCAAACAGAATACTTCTATTTTCTTACTTTTTTCAGTTAAAAATATTCCAAGAAATGAATAGCTCTCATTCTTTTTTATCCCTTTAAGCACATAGAAAGAAAGAAAAGGACGAGTTAACAAGTGTTACAATTTTCTTGTAAACGTACAATTTTTGTTTTCTAAGGAAAAGAGCTGTTACTGAAAAGTTTTGCTAACTTACAAAAATGTCTTAAAACCCACTGTTTGTAACCATACAGAGCAATATGTTTCAGCAGTCCCCAATGGTTTTGCCTTACATATCCACTCCCAAAAAGCCCCTAAACAAATATGCAAACCAAGTCTCACAACTTAGGTGGAAAAAAAGTCCACAATTGTGACAAAAATAGGCTATCCTAAAAGACACTATATATTACCAGCTTTCATTTGATGCCTACAGGCAGCAGTCACTTTTGATAAATTGCCATTTGTTTGAATCATCAGTTTTCCTAAGACTGAAGAGATTATTTAAGAAGTTCTCAGAACTTAAGATACAGTAAGATGTAACTCACGGAAGCACCAGTAAGAGGAAGGGAGGAATAGATGCATTGGAGACTTTCCAAAACTTCCAAGCCAAACAATTAACCTAAAAGCAACAAAAATTTAGGATCTTAAACATCTGGCAATTTTGAGGAAGAATAAAAATATGACTTGCTTATTGCAGCACATATAAATTAGCACATATAAAACTCTGCATGTTATCTTCAGAGAGCAATTTTCTGTGGCTTGTTTTAGAGTTTTCTTTTGTAGACATCAGAGATGAAACATCCTATATTTGGGTGCATGAGAGGATTTGTATGTTTTTGAAACTTCTATGTATTTCCAAATGGATTACTCACGAATTAACAAGTCAGAAGGACTGTAGGAATTTCTTGCAATTTGTAAGTGACAAGTGAAATTGTCAAAATGAAGCCTGATAACAGACAAATTCACACATAAAAGACTTCGATAAAATATGCTAAATTTTGTCACAAGATTTTGAGAAAACAAAAAAAGAAAACAGAGTTAACCACATTTTAATTTACCTACAGTTTGGATATTGGGCAGTAATTATGGACACAAAGTCTGGTTTGGGTTTTACCTGATATGGAGAAAGCAGATGAAGATTCATTTCAAAGAATTTAAAGCTGTTTAAAAATATGTCTGTGCCCATACTTTCAATGAGTTGACAAGTTACTCCTCTCACAAGCTGTCCTGTGCTGATAGGGAAAGCAAATTTCAATCTTTTGAATATTTAAGCAGGATCCAGTCCTTACTCCCCACACCCATATCCTAAGATTGGATACAGTTTCTTGACTACCTCTCTTTCCCATTTCTTGCAATTGAAAGGCTACTGAAAATAAAAATGCAAACAAATCGAAAACCAAACTGAGCCTTAAAATACCCAAACCCCTGCTTTGTTCCTGGTTTCCTTTTTCATGAGGAAGGTGATTTATCCTGTGGTATTCAGGAATGAATAAGCTTAAGATAGTACAAAATAACCACACATTGTTTACCTCAAAGTTTCTCTCATCACAATACTAGTCTTAAACCCCATTTAAAAACAGACTACAACCCATACCTTAGAAGGTCATCGGGATAGTTTTTCTGAGACAGTAATTCATACAGGTACAAAGCCTGAAATAAAACTCACCATATTTAGAGTTAAGTTTAGTTAATCCAGGTGTATTACAATATACAATTCATTATCTACCTCAAGGTGTTTGCACATTTAGCTCTCTTAAGTACTCTTAAGGCATTTCTATGATCCCCCTTGGCCAACCAAAAACTTGGTTCATCCTGTGCTGAATTTCTTCTTCACAAGACAAGACATTGCTAACTGGCATTATGGGATGATGTTAAACCTGTCCATGGTCCATAACTACCAAGTAACTTAGGTTTGAAGGGACCTCTGGAGATGATCTGATCCAACCTTTCATCTCCCTGGACAGAGTCAAAGGACTGACTGTACCTGCAAATGTCTAGTATAAAGTACTAGAAAGAGAAAATTGATGTGGCAGAATCTTGGGGACTTAAATTCAGCATATTAATGCTTCCTTGTCCATAGCATTGTCTCATAATGCTGCCTAGGCTCCAATATCCTCTGGTTGGTTATGTCTAGATATATTTGGGGCAGTTCCTTCCCTTTATCTATGTTTCTTGAACACCAATATGTGCTGGGTTTTTTTTATTTTTCCAGTTCTTCCATTATACTAAACTGCAGTGGAATGGGAACTGCGTAATGATTTTACCTGGCTCCTTCTTAGTTCTTTCTCTTTCATCATTGAAGAATTATATCCAGTCTGCTTCCATAAACCAGGAAGAGATAGTTCTTTAAAGAAAGCTCCTTGTATATCTTTGACTGAGGAAGAAAAATCTCCAGATGCAGCTATCTAAAAAGAGGAACACAGAAATACATGGCATTTCAGAACTGATGCTCAGATTTACAGGATTTACCCTTCTTTCTATTCTGTGTAATATTTCCCTTAAGAGGATAAAGGAAAAACATGTCAGTATTAAAAATGCAACGGAAATAAGCAAGAAAGAGAGTTAAAAATATACTTGGTGTGCAGAAAAAAAAAAATTAGAAATATTAACCATTGAGCTAAAGCACAAATCTCGGCGACAACGTTTTAAATCATGCTCTGCACACCTGGTTATTGTGTTCTTGTGCAGAGAGAACCTGCTACACACTGGAGTTTGTAATCACCTTCCTGAGGATCCCTTGTTGCTGTGCAGGTGATAAGTCAGACAAGTAGTGGGATGTTGTGCCCCGAATGATCTGAGAGAGCTCCCTTGGGTTCATGCTGTAGAATGTCTGGGTGCTGATACCAGTTACCAACACACCCATCTGACTGACGTTATAAAATGATAAAACCTGCAGAGATAACAGCACAAACAAACAGGAAGTTTTCTGGCTTGGGAACAGCAGATATATTTAAAAGTAAAAGTCAATAAATAAATCAAAGCTATTATTGCTGAGTACTTTATACACTTCTTGTCTAGGGAGGCACTTTATGTTCTGTTGTCATGGTTTAACCCCAGCTAGCAACCAAGAACCACACAGCCACTCACACACCCTCCCACCAACGGGATGGGGGAGAGAATCAGTAGGGTAAAAGCTAGAAAAACTCATGGGTTGAGATAAAGACAGTTTAACAGGGAAAGCAAAAGCTGCACACACAAGCAAAGCAAAACAAGGAATTAATTCAGAGCTTCCCATGGGCAGGAGGTGTTCAGCATCTCCAGGAGAGCAGGGCCCATCACCAGTAATGGTTCCTTGGGAAGACAAACACCATCACTCCAGATGTTCCTCCTTCCTCCTTCTTCTTCCCACCTTATATACTGAGCATGATGTGTTATGGGATGGAATATCCCTTTGGTCAGGGAACAAATATACGAAGTTTCTCAGAAGTTTCTTCGACTGAAACTTCAGCAAGGACCCTGATTCCTCCCATTACTCTGTATTTCAGTATACAATCTGGGATCTCTGGTCATGCAAATTCTGCTTAGGGCAGTGACACTGAAAAAACAATATATATAGCTCCCAAATATACATTCCCTCTGTTACCAGAGAATGACTTTGGGAGGTACAGTCTTAGATGTTTTCATCTGATTTAAACACATTTTTCAGATCACTAACTAAACAGAAGTCTTGGACCAAATTTCTCAATATCTATGGTTATCATTGAGAAAAAGCCATTTCCCTTTTAAAAACAGAGGTAAGAAAGCTGTTATCAGAGGTACCTTTTCACCAGAGAGGTATTTACTGGATAAAATCATAACTTGGCTTTTTGCCCACCCAGAGACTTGGTTTAGTGTTGCAATAGCATTATGTACTGCTTCAGGTGACAGAGATTCCAGCTGACTTGAAGTTAGTCCAACCACAGCATCTGACAGAGATCCGAGGGTGTCGTTCAATGTCTGGTTTTGTGTGGCAATGTTCAGGAGTTGAGATTTGAGCTAAATCAAACAAAAAGAGCAGATGGGAAAGAAAGATCTGCCAAAACCAATTTCCATTATCACCCAAAACATTAACTGGAGTCTCTGGAATAGACATTGGCAAATACTCCATCATCACACACTTCATAAAATTTCAAAAATAGAACCACAGTTGTGAAAGGAATATGGAACAGGAGGAAAGAGACTGAGAAAAAAATGAGCACCCAAAATAGGCTTCTATTCTTTGCATTCTCAAGAGCTATTTCCCCTTATTTCTTAGATCCCAGCAATTTTTCACTCATTTCTTTCCTTATTTAAGACAGACGTCTCTCCTTATGTGTTTATGGGATTAGGTAAGAAGAACAAGCACTGTACCCACTGTACCCACCTTGTGAACCTCTGCCTGGAAACCTCTCAGTTGATTGCATTTAATCATTTGATGAAGCAAAGCTCGGGCCACAGCTGCATCCATCTGTTCCAGGTCATCATAAAAGCAAACCAATAAACCCAGCCTGCAGAGAAGAAATACATTAGCTAACTTGTGACATAAAAGGTGTCAGCCTTAGGAAATGGAAATACACTATGGCACACTCTCCTTGTGCTCAGGACTTGAGTTATTTCTGTTTGTCACTAGTGCCTAAAACTGCAGTCTTTAATACTTGCACAGCCTGAAACTGGTGTGTGAGACACATGCACTGTCCTCTGTATGCAGCTGAACTCTACCCAGATCGCTTGTGCTGATGAAAATTTAACTTTCCTGGTTCCATCTGCCCATGGCTGGATTCTCCCAGTTAATGACTTCACTCCCCTTGGCAGTACAATCTTGAAAAGGATGGAGGGCTCTAGAAGTCTCTAGTAGTAGATTGCTGAGTTCTTATCTGGATTGCTTAGATGTTTTGCACTCTAAATCCTGCTTGGATTTCACAAGCAACATAACTTGTGTTTCAGAGCAGCAGCTAGAGCATTACACAGCCTCTTTATTGGTTCAGGTTCAAACAAAGCCTGCTGTATTACACATCAAACATATGACTGGTCAATGGAGGGAGACCTGTCCAGTTCAACACCAGTTAGAAGAAAACATGCTGAGGATCACTGCCCCAGTTGTGCCAGCACAGCTGTCTGCAAGGCAGTGTTGAAGACAGATGTGGAGCTCATTTTTCTTCAACAGTACCCATACTGTAGTATTTAAGTCAGCATTTCCATTAATCTCTAAAGTGCACATAGCTGGTGGAGAGAAGCAGTCACACCACCAAGGGGAAGTGCCTGTTGTACGTGGCCTTCTGACTTAGGCCTTGTGCTTTTTACTGCCACTTCTTGCAGCCCTGCAAAGAAAGAGCTCTGAATGGCCTATCACTTTTCTCTGGACTTTGAACTGCACAGTGATAGTGATGCACTTGTTTCTAGGAAGCCTGAGTCAATTTCCTGTCTGTGTAAACTCTTAGCCTCTGCTTTTCATAATTTACACAGAACAAGCACCTCAAAGATGTAGCCCAAGCTCAGCTTTCGTGCTACAGCCCCTGGTTTTTAGCAATTCAATGATGCATAGGCAGAGTCCAGGCAGTAATGTCCAAATGTGAATCAAATCAAGAATGGACAAGCTGCAGCACTATCACAAACTCAGGCACACTGTGCAGTGGAGAAAGGCTTTTAGTTCCTCTAGCCCTCAAACAACAACCTGCTAGTGCTATAACACGACACTGCTCCAGCAGCCCATCTGAATTCATGGGACACCATCAGACCAACATACAAATCAAAGAAACATCTCTAAGAGCATTTTTATAACAAATAATTACCCACCTTCTGATGCATTACTGCACAGCCACCAAGAGCTCTCCAGCTCCTTTGGGATTAGCAGCAATGAATAATACTACTTCTTAAAAGTAAAAGTGCATTTAAATCATCAGTATGGTTAAAATGAGTAATATAAACCAAGTGTGTTGTAAAAATGGAATAGATTAAGGATTATGGAGCATGACGTTTCTCTCATCTGTGAGAATGTGGCAGCTCTTGTGAGTGACAAAATCATTTTTAAGATTCCTGACACTGAAATTTAGAGCGTGGGGCACAATTCTTCTCTCTTACACCTCCGACAATGAGCGATACTTCACGGAAGTCAGTGAGCGACGCTGCCTTAATGACAGGAGCTCTGAAGCCATAAAGCATATTCTCCATTAGTTTAAAACTCCAAGGTATCCCGCAAGGAGACTACAAATAACTTCAGACAGTGGTGTCTTGGGACGAAATACATCCACTGACACGACAGTGTAAACGTAAATGTGGAGCACGGTGCTTTCTCACAGATATCTCACACTCACTGCCTATTTATGAGCAGGCACAGGTTATTTTGGGGTTTTATTATTGTTAAAGTTAGTTCAGTGCTGATTGATAACTCTGAAAATGCAGCTTCCTGCTTACACACCTAACAGTCACATATGTTGAAGCATGGCTCATCTCTACCGTGCAGGACAAAGGACAGCAGGACAGGCTTTATGCCTCTTCACTTTGTGACCCCTCTGGTGACACCCACATCAATTAAAAGCCACTTGCAGTCCTGGCTGGCATGAGTTAAGGTTTCCTCTTTCAATCCTAACTGTAACATGCACTTTGGCCATAACAATTCCATGCAATGCTATATGCTGGGGACAGAGTGGCTGG
>NW_008687649.1:0-8378 GCF_000695815.1 Acanthisitta chloris | reverse complement strand
TCCCACCACAGCAGGGTGCTCAAGGCTATATCCAGCCTGGCTTGGAACATCTCCCCGGGCATCCTGTGTCAGTGTCTCACCACCCTCACCCTTCCGAATATCTAGCCTAAATTTCCCCTTCTTCAATCTGTACCCGTTGCCCCTTGTCCTGTCACTGCAGCTCGTAGCCAAGAGTCACTCTCCAGCTTCCCTGTAGCCCCTTCAGATCCTGGCCGGTTGTTATGAGCTCTCCACACAATCTCTTCTCCAAACTGAACAGCCCCAACTCCCTCAGCCTGCCCTCACAGGGGAGATGCTCCAGTACTCTTACGAACCTCGTGGCCTCCTCTGGCCTTGCTCCAACAGTTTCATGTCCTCCTTATGTTGAGGGCACCAGAACTGCACACAGTATTCCAGGTGGGGTCTCACCAGAGCAGAGTAGAGGTGGAGCACCTCCCTTGACCTGCTGCCACACTCCTTTGGATGCAGCCCAGGGCTGGGCTGGTTTCTGGGCTGTGAGCTCACACTGCACCTCGTGGTGGGTTTCTCATCCACCGTCACCCCGAAGTCTTTCTTCTCAGTACTACTCTCAATGACTTCCCCACCCAACCTGTAGGTGTGTCTGGGATTTCCATGACCCAGATGTAGGACCTTGCACTTCATTTTGTTGAATCTCATGAGGTTGGCATCAGCCACCTCTCTGGCCTGTCAAGGTCCCTCTGGATGGCACATCCTATCCTTCCAGCTGTGACTGCCTCACTCAGTTTGGTGTCATCAGAGAACTTGCTGAGAGTGACTCAATCCTACTGTCCACGATCACAGCCCATCTGGCCACCCCCTGCTCCACTGGGGTCCCCTCCAGCACGGTGCTCCAGGTCATGTCCAGATGGCTTGGGAATATGCCCCAGGAAGGATATGCCACAGCCTTTGTGGGCAGCTTGTTCCAGTCACCTGCACAGTGAAATTTCCTTGTGTTCAAGTGGAACTTAAGTTCCAGGTCATGCCTGTTGTCTCATCCGTTGCTCACCACCACTGGTAAGAGTTGGCCTCCATCCCCCAGACACCCTCCCTGCAGCTGCTCACAGACATTGATAAGGTCATCTCTCAGTCATCTCTCCCCCAGGCTGAACAGCCACAGCTCCCTCAGCTTTTCCTCATCAGAGAGATGCCCCAGACCCTCATCATCTTCACAGCTCTCCGCTGGGCTCACTCCAGGAGTTCCATATCTCTCCTGTACCAAGAAGCCCAAGGGGCTATGCAGGGAAGGGAGAAAAATTGTTCAGGGATAAAAACAAGGACTAAGATCTGCATTTTCACAACCCTTTAAAACCCACCCAGCCATGGTTGCAGAGCCACCCACATCTCCCTCAGGGTTTTCCACTTGGCTGGCTCATGCATTTGATGGCTGTGATAAGACCAGCTCCCCAGACAGCCCAGCAGACATGTATCCAGCCCAGCATAGTTTCCCCCTGCTCTGCCATTATTCTGGGCTGAGCACTTTATGGGGTGTTTAAAGTCCTGGTTTATGGCACTGCGTGGGAAAGGCCCTGAAGCCTTTGGCTGATGCCAGCTCTGATGGCAGATGACAGCTCATGCTGCCCATGGCAGTCCATGACCTTGGCACTCAGCATTTTCTGACTTCCATGTAACACCTGCGGCAAGGAGATTTCCCCCAGGGACCTAGGCTGCTCCGAGCTGCTCCAGCACATCATGCTTGTTGTGGTCTGCAGGATTTATACCTGAAAAAACTTGAGGTCTCCAAATCCTTATGCAAACTGCAGTGTGGAGCCTCATGCCTGAGACTCGGGGCTGCATCCCCCTGCCCTGCTGTGGGAGATACATGCTTGCTCAGGTTTTGTTTGGTTGTAGCAATGAAAGGAACATAAAGCTCATTGTCTGAACAAATGGAACACAGGAGCCTTGAAACATAAACTAGGGTAGCAACTTAGATACCTAGGAAATTAGTGTACCAAACGAAGTCAGATGAGGCAGTAAAATCAGAATGACCAGCTCAGCAACGGTGAACTGATCACCAAAAAACTGAGCGTGCCCAAAAGGCTGAGATCAAACAATGATCAAAGTGTGAAGATGCCAAACGACCACCGGAGGACCCGGAGAAGATTTTCCAACACCGCATATGGACTTTCGACATGGGTGTGGCCATGCAAATAGCCTCATGTTTTATGTATCAAGTAAGCAAGCAGCGGCTAATGAATATTTAATGACCCTGGGGATAAAAGGTGCCGAACCTTTTGTGTAGAGGTGCCGGATTAGAGGAATGACCCTCCGGGTGTCCAGTAGAGAATGCTCTGCTTTTTAACTCCTCAAAGGAGTGTTAAGGAGTTTTACTTTGCTGCTTTTCACTAACAGTAGTTCCAGCTTTCTCTAAAGAAATTCCATTTTGCACTTGAAGCCTGGCTGGTGGAGCTGTGGCTGGAAGCAGCGTGAGCTCCTGCCCCCATGACGGCGTTTTCAGCAAGCAGGAACAGAGAGGGATCGTCCAAAACTCATATATTTCAGCTGCTCTGCAAGCTGCATGGAGCCATCCAGTGGAGTGGATCTGTAAGGAGCTGCAGAGAACAGGGCATCACTGGCAGGGAAGGGAAAGGTAATAACAGACCAGTGGGAACGGATTGTTCTGTACAGGACAAGAGGCAACCGGGTTTTATGGTCTTTCTGTTCAGCAGAAGCTTTTAAAGGACCTCTGGCTGTGCTTTGCTAAGGTTCTGGGGAATATTTCTTCTAATGATTTCCCTATGCTTTGTTTAGCTGTTTGTGAGCAGCTGTCTGTTCCGATCACAAAAGCCACATCCCAGATAGAACGGATGTACCCCTGAAAAAAGCACTGTCAGAGCCTAAGCAGCACCACCAACGTCCTCCTGCTGCTCTGTGTGAACCACAGCAAGGTAGTAATTTGGATTTTGTGACTATAACTGAAGAGTGTAGTGGTGCTGCTGTTCCTGCATTCCCAGCCTGGAGCTGGTCACAGCTCAGCACTTGGGGTCTGCTGAGCTAAAGCTCCCCAAAGCTTTGGGGACACTGGTGCAGGGGAGTGCCTCAGCAGACATGCAAAACTTATACTGAGGCAGAGTAGAATCTTATGCTGTGCCAGAGGAATGAGCAGGTGGAGGGGTTTCAAAATGCTGCAAATAGAAGCTGGAAAAAAAGAGCTTTTCCCTGAGATAGAAAATAAATCCTTGCCATGGCTGAGGGGACAGAGAGACACTGTGGCCAACAATTAATTTGGCCAAACTGGCTCAAATGTGGTAATGGGTGACAGGATGGAGCTATGAAACGTGGCAATTGTGGAAATTGAGATGTTAGAACAAATGACCCCCTCTTTGCTGCAGATCACACCCCTTCCCTGGCCATGCCTGCATCTCCTACCAGCTAACCCAGGTAGCATACTAGAGACTTGGCAGCCCACAGAAACTTACAGGGTCAACTCTGCCCATGGTACTAAGAAATTAAAACCAACCAGAAGGAGCACAAATGTACAAAACACTCAAGTTTACTTCCAGCATCATTCCTAGCATATAAGTTACACCTCTCCCAAACAGAAGTCTTGTACCTTTCCCAATCCCATAGCAGTGCAGTTCAGTAGTCAGTGGGCTTAGAGCCATTTCCCATCTTAACGGTGGAGCAATCTCTCAGCTTATTGGGTCCCTAAGGGAGATCCAGGCAGCAAAATGGAGCAGATTGCTTCCAGCAAGGCAAGTGGAACCAGCACTCTGCTCTCTGGGTGTCCCCACAGAGCCCCACAGCCAGTGCTGGCTGCCCCGGTTCCTCTCAGAGCGGGGGCACCCCCCGGAATTTCCGGATGACATTGGCCAGCCGCTTGGCCAGGCCACCCCGGCTCGGCTCCTCCACGTGAAATGTTCTGGTCAGCAGGTTGTAGAAGGAGCCATAGCACACAGCCACCACGGTGCAGGTGAGGCAGATCACGTTGTAGGGCATGCTGAAGTCTGGCGTCGGCAGGTTCACCAGCAGCGGCTCCGTGTACAGGCGCACGAAATAGCTGGAGCCGTCAGAGGAAGGAAACCTGGAGAGTGGAAGCAGGAAAGGGAGTTTCAGCCAGCACAGGGCCACTGCTTCATGCTCACCAGATGGGATGAGAGTGGCTGTAGCACGCAGGCTGTGGTACAGCCCTGCTCCCCAGCACAGGCACACTCACAGCGAGGTGAAAAGAGGGCTCTGCTCCACATCCACGTCCTTCATGGCGATGACGCTGGGCACCCGGGCACTGAGCACAGATGAACTAAGGAGACAAAGGACATGCTAGTGTCAGTCCTGCCTGCAAAGAGACATCCCCAGAGACCTGGGCAGCAGGTCCTACATGAAGGCCAGAAGGGGATGAGGGGATTATGTTACCCAACATAAAAGCCGTGATTGGGGTCAGGTGGGTACTCTGTCCACTTCAGTAAGGCCCTCTCGAACTGGATTGTGATCTTGGTGACAGAGTTGGCTGGCAGCTGAATCAGCATTTCCAAGAGGTGAGGCCTTCTCCGGTCCTGGGCTGGCTGATAGTGGATGTAACCTAACCCCAAAGAGATGTCAGTGGCACCAGAGGGATCTTGTCCAATCTCACATTGCCTGAACATCTCTCATGGGGTGGGTGCTCCTGCTTCCACTGTCCTGTGAGATTTTCTGGGCAAGTGAAGATGCACCCATAGCAAAATGCATGTGTTAAAGCTAAATCTAGCAGGTCTTTAGAGATGATGACCCATAAAAGTCAGGTGTTTGTAAGGAAAGCTACAAATGCAAAATCAAACCCTGTCATCAGTTTTCAATTGAGTCTCCTGAACTCCAGAAATTAATTCACTTTGGTTTAGCCCCTCGTTGGATTATGAAACACCATCCATGTGCCTCTTATAAAACAGACTTAATAGTCTCATCTGCTGTGAGCGCTGAACTCAAGGTCAGGAAAACATCCTAAAATGTTTTGTTTCACAATCCAGTTTCCCAATGATCACTGAGGCCCAAGGGAGGGACTAAACCATCTCTGGAATGAGCCACTTGTGCCAAGGTGGCATGTGCTCCCAGAGTTTACTTACTTGGCTTGTTTTCCTTCCCCTTGGTGATGATAGTCAGAGTGTGCACATAGAGCCGCAGATACCAGGGCACAGTCTCCAGCAGGATCACGGGGAAGGCTCGGTATGGGTGAGTGTTGTGGATGAGAGTGCAGATCTCCCCAGTCTGCAGCCCATACCCACCCACGTACCGCTGGGCATGAAGGATGGGGATCGGCATGTCGGCTGTGGAAGAGAAAGGACAGGAATGGGGGCCATGCCAGGTGCTTTTTAGGCCTGGAGCCCTGACCAGCAGTGCAGATGAAGTTCTGCTCACTCACAGCTGTCTTGGGGCCGCTTCCACTTCAGCTGCACGTTGAGGCTGCGAGATGTGTTGAAGAGTGAGGGGCTCAGCAGGTCGTAGACAGCGTAGGTTTTCCTGTCTCCCTGGACAACAGCTTCGTGTACAGATGTTGGAGGGGGAGTCACTTCTAGTAGCTCCTTTTCCTTAGAAAGCAAATGGACCATGAAAGGAAAAGTGCCCCTTGAAATAAGTGGCAGAGCTGGGCAAAGACCCTCCAGCTAGCCCTAAGCTTTCCCACCCAATGGCCAGCTCAGTGTTCTTACTAACACCACCAGGCTCATCCCCACAACCCTGCTCAGAGCAAGGAAACCACCTCCCTTTGTAAGTGCCAGAGAGCTCTCAGGGGTTGGGCCATGCAGGGGTGGAGGTGAGGATGTTTCAGAGCCACACTAAATATCTGAACCGAGGGAGCAGGGGCTACTCTCTGGTCTGTGAACTTACCTTGTTCTTAGGGGAGATGTCAACGTAGACTTTGCTCTGCGATGCCAGAGGACATGCATCAGTCAGTGTGCGAGAGAACATCTTAAAGAGGGACCAGTCTGTGGGAAGCAAAGTCAGTGTCAGGTGGAGTGAAGGCTGGGGGCACTCAAGTACCATAGCAAACAGCCACTGAGCTTACCTTTCTTTCCTTGGCCACTGGAAAATATGTCAAAGACCACAGTGAGGGTCTGTCTGAGCTCCCAGGACACAGCCAGGCAGGAGGCATCCTGGACAAGAGAGACACAGGTGGCTCTGATCACACCTTCTGGAGAGGCAGGACACCAGGATGGAGGTGGAACTCCACCAAGACTGCAAGATTCCCATCAGGATGCTGATGAGACCAGAGAAGCAGGACAACAGTCGTGTTAGACACTGTGAACCCACCACAGAAGAGCTGGGCAAACCAGTGTGTCATCTTGCAGTGTGACAAGAGGCTTTGGATTTTCTCTTGGGGTGTTGGAAGGAGCCCTGGGCCCAGAGCTTACCCTGCAGACGGGGCGGATGTGCACTGCCTGCGAGTGGTAGCTGCTGTGGAACAAGCGCTCAGCCTTCAGCAGCACAGCAAGCCCAGCCTGCAGGGAGAAAGGAGGCACTCAGCCCCAGCTCTGCCCTCTGCTCCCACTGAGGGGAAGGCCCTGCTGAGAATTCCCAGGGCATGCTCCTGGATTGCTGTTGGAAGCCCAGCTCTGTTGGGAGTGGCCCAAGGAGGCAGCAGGACTTGCTGTTACCTTTGAGCCACATGGGAGCAGCTTCTTCCAAGGTGTGAGGTTCTCTGTGCAGACAACCTCCCGGGGCAAGACGGCATATCGCAGGAGATGGTGATCTGTCCCTGGGCAGGGAGGGAGGGTCAACAGGCTGGTACTGCCACAGGTGTGAGTGCAGGAGCAGCCCCATTCCACTCCCAACGTACCCCACAGCCCACCACCCTCTCAATATGCCCCAAATGCCATGAGCTCCATCAGGAATAGATCCCACTCAGTTCAGAGTGATTTGGGAAGAATAGGTAAGGATGTATCCTAGCAGATTTTTTTTATGAGTGTCTTAAATCCTCTACTTCTCTCTGTTTTGTAAAATACTTTTCAGAGAGACAAACAAGGGCCTGGGAGTATCTGCCATGTAGTGCTTGTGGGATTCCTCTGTTCAAATCCAAGTCTTGTTTGTAGGGAGAGGAAATGCTTTTAGGAGGAGGTTAACAGACCCAGAAGCATTGCAGGATCTGCACCTGGAATCCTGGCAGTGGCACAGGGCAGAACCAAAGCTAGAGGCAAGAGTGAGAGGGCAGAGCCAGGCTCACCATTGGCTAAGCCCAGGGGTTTGAAGGATGCTGTTGGAATAACTGTGTTGGTTGAGTCAATGAAGTTGAGAGAAGCACAGAATATTCCTGAGAGGATGTTGCTCAGTTCTTTCCAGGCTTTGTCAACACTGTGTGAGAACAGATACCAGAGATTACTCAGCAGCTCAAATCCTTGGAACAACAAGCACTAAATCAGTAACATTCAATAAATACACCAGGGTGACCATGCTGGATTACAGGAGCTGCAGGGAATGTGCAGACAGAGGCTGCTGGTCATGCACTCCCCAGCTTTCCTGGTATTTAATTCTGGCACATGATATCTGGGGGACATTCACAGCAGGGACAGCCCTGGGCTGGCAGGATGTCACACAGCCAGGGACACAGCTGTGGGTGCAACTGGTCTGTGAGGAGAGAGGCTGGAGGAGCAGGGAGCATGCAGGATGTGATGTATGGTGTATGGGGAAGGGGCTGTGAGACCTAAAGCAACACCTTGGTGCAGCTCCAAAGGCTGATCTGACCAGCAGACACGGAATGGGACACTTGTAGGGAGGAGAGAACTCTGTGAGTCCCCAAAGAGCTGCTGTGGCTGAAACAGGGGTCATGTGCTAAGGGAGATGGTGCCAGGTATTGGATGGGAGTCAAAGGAAGTGAGTCATGGATGAGAGGTCAAGATATAACCCTGATGTATTAGCACAATGAGGGGTTTGTCATCACAGAGACCATCAGGGAATTACTTGGTCCTTTAGTGAACAAGAGTTTGCCCTCAGCACCATACCCAGCCCCATGCCTGAGTGGAGATATGTTCTGTGTTTTTTCAGAGCTATTCCTGGGGTTTCAGGCTCTTTATTCCAGCAGACATTTTCCAGCCCAGGAGGCCACTCAGACACCATGGCTGCCTCATGAGAGAGGAGGATCAGGTGGCCACAGAGGGGACATGGAGGGACAGATGCACGGCTGGGGTACTTACTCAGTGACAGTGGGCTGGAACCAGACCCAGAGCTCAGCGCCAGCAGGTGCCTGGAGGGGTGGCTGCCCCCAGAACCGAGTGCGCCAGAAGCCCTGGGTGAGGGCGAGGTGGAGCTCCCGCACACCCAGTGCCGACACCAGTCGCCCCAGTGCCTTTGGGAACAGCCTGTAGTGAGAGACTGTGGGCAGCGTTAGTCCCTGCCCTGCCCATCCCTGATCCCTTCCCCTGACGTCATCTCATCCCCTGATCCCCCTCCTCTGACGTCACATCAGAGCCTGGCCAAGC
>NW_008687648.1:0-1130 GCF_000695815.1 Acanthisitta chloris | reverse complement strand
AAAAGACATCACATGGAAGTTTTACTCAATACCTTGGCTTCAATATAAACACCACGAATGGCTGATTGTAAATTCTCTCACTAAGGAATGCATGGTGACATAAAACACATAAACTCATTCTGAGGGGCAAGCTACAGGCCAGAAAAAGCTTGGGGTTTGTGCCCCTTTAGTTTGTCAGTCTGTTTTAAATGGTTCAAGCAACAGGTTTTTCCAATTTCCCCATGGCAAATGCTCCACAGTGACAAAGGCAATAGGCCAAGAATACAATTGTACTCAAGCTGTAAATGGGAGAATTGTGGCTGGCCCAGTGCCTGAGGCAGCTCTACCTAAGCTGCAGCCCCATTGTGGTCTTCTGGATTTCCAAAGGCTAGCTGGACCCACCATACTATAGACTCTGGGAACTGCTTCTCTTCCTGGCCTTTCCTTTTACCCCTCTCTACTCACTCTGTCATGCTGCTTTATAACCTAATCATGGAGTGGCTGGGGTGGGAAAGGACATCTGGAGAACATCAGTCCAACCTCCCCTGCTACAGCAGGGTCACCCAGAGCACATTGCACAGGATTGCATCCAGATGGTTTCTGAATATCTTGAGAAGGAGACTCCACAACCTCCCTGGGCACCCTGTTCCATTGCTCTGTCACCCTGGAAGTAAGGAAATTTTTGCTCCTATTCAGATGGGACTTCCTATGTAACAATTTGTGCCCATTGCCCCTTGTCCTGTCACTGAGCACCACCAGAAAAGAGTCAATTCCCATCCTCTTGACACCCACCCTTCAGATATTTGTGTGCATTGATGAGGTCCCCTCTCAGTCCTCTGAGCAGGCCCAGCTCCCTCAGCCCTTTCACATGAAACAGATGTTTCCTCCGACAGAAAAAAAATACATATATTAGCAAGGGCTAATAAAGCATTGAATACAAAGTTCTTAATCCCCAGAAGTTTCATTAATACCATAAGTGGTCTAGTGGGAGGTGTCCCTGGAACTGTATGTTCTTTAAGGTCCCCTCCAACCCAAACCATTCTGTGTTTCTATGGTATGATAAAGAATAGGATGATCTTGACAGTTGCAGTGGGATGAGAACCAGTAATAATATAAATAAGGTCACACCCTTGTGGACCACAACTAAGAAT
>NW_008687647.1:0-8397 GCF_000695815.1 Acanthisitta chloris | reverse complement strand
CAGCAAACTTACTGAGAAGGCACTCTGACTGCTGGTCAAAGTCAATGATGAATAAGTTAAACAAAGTGGGCCCAGTACGGAACCTTGGGTGACACCACTAGTGACAGTCTCCAACTAGATTCTGTGCCACTGACCACAACTCTCTGGGATCTGCCACTCAGCCAGTTCTCAATTCACTTTACTGTCCACTCATCCAAACCACACTTCTTAAGTTTTCCAGTGAGGATGCTGTGGTACACAGTGTTGAAAGCCTTGCTGAAGTCAAGGGAGAGAAGGTCCACTGCTCTCCCTTCATCCATCTAGGCAATTGTTTTGTCGTAGAAGGCAATCAGGTTGGTCAAACACAAGTTACCTTTAGTGAACCCACACTGACTCCTCTTGATCACCTTCTTGTCTTCCATATGGGCAGAGATGGCCCTTCCCTGCAGGACCTGCACCCATGGGAATGATCCAAGAAGATCCCTAAACAGGTTAAAGTTAGATTTCCTGAAGTCCACAGCTGCAGCTTTAGTTGCTGTCCTGCTACTTCTTTGTTTGATACTGAACGCTACAACCCTAACCTTCACATCATCAACAAGGCCTTCCTTGTTGGTTAGTATAAGGTCAAGCAACACACCATTTTTGGTGGAAATCTCCACTACCTGTGAAAAAGTGATCTTTGATTTGAGAAGAGGAAGGTAAGCATTCCATAGTCATCCTGCCAGATGTTTGTACCATCATTTAAAGCTCAGTCCCACACTGCTGGTTTGGCATTTGGCACAGATGACAGGGGAAGACATTTCAAGCAAGGGAAAGGACAAAAGCCTCTTAAATTGATAATTAAGTTTGTGAAAATGACAGTTAATAAACTGGTTAACATTGAAAAGCTCTATTCCACGCAGATTAGAGCTGCTAAAACATTCAGGAAAAATAAAAAAAAACCCACAATGTAAGAATATAAAATACATGGTAACTTCAGTTGAAAAAAAATGCTGTAGCACTAATTATTTAGGATTTTCTTATATTGTAAGGGTAGATATATTAATGATTTTGGATTCTGTGTGGCTGGGTCCTGCTGGGATTGTAAAAGGAAGGCCTTGGGTTAAATCTGCACCCTGAATACACCATTCATTAGATTTGTACTAATGACAAATTTGACTTCTATTTCATTCTCAGTTTCCTTCACTGTGACTCCTCTGCCTTTTCCACCCTGATGTCAGGAGTCTGGGTCTTCAGTTTAGTTATCCTTATCAGTAACTGAATGGATAAAAAGCAAAGTGACAGAGAAACAAACAGAAGCTCCTCTCTCACTCCTCAGCATGGCTTCCTCCTGACAAGCAGAGATTCTTTTCCCTCTAGCCCAGCAGAGCTGGAGGAAGCTTCCTGTTACCTGTCACAATCTAGATCAGACTGTAGTGCAAGTGAGTCCCTTTTCCCTTCCTTGCTCAAAACTGTCACTCTTCCCAGATGCTTGCTGGCTCATCAGTGTCCTCCAACAGGCAGCTTCTTCTGTATTTTCATTTTCAGCTAATTTGCTGAGTGATACCTTGAATGTACTACCACACCTTCTGCAAGGAGGAGTGGGCAACAGCCCATTCTCTTCTACACTCCCTCTGGAGTATTTGCATACAGCCACTCTTCTTTCCACAATTCCTTTCTGTAACTGGCCTGCCTGGAGTGCACAGCCCCAAATTTCTTTGGTTGGAGGGGCATACAAGCAAGGCACCACAGAGGTTGGAACTAACATTACAGAGGTCACATTTTTTTTCTGAGGCCAGGGAATACTATTCAGTCAGCTCAAAAATACCCAGTGACTGAATAAATTCTGAAAAAAACTGAAGAGGAGATTAGAGTACTAAATCCCAGGCAAGGGAAAACAAGCAGTTGTGATGGTTAATAGACACAGGCACAGCTCATAGGAAAAGAATAATGAGACATGGAGCATGATGTAACAGAAACAGGCCAGATGGCAGTACAGCTGTGGGGAAACTCAGCTAGCTCTGAAATGAGTCTTCAGTTATTCAGACTGCTGACTGCAGATCCAAGCCACTGACTGCAAAACAAGCTCTGCTTGTCTCAAGCAAGTGGCAGTTTGTTAACAATTACCCAATTGAACGCAAAGTGGAGCAGGTGATACTTAGAAATCTATTATGGCACATCTGATGAGGAGCTATACAAGAACGTCCACAGCCTCTCTTTCTTCCAATGACACGTTTGGAGATACTTCAGAAAGTAGAGCTACAACTTAAACCTTAAGTAATGCAACAGCTGATAACATCACTCTGTACTGGATTATCCAGTTGACATCAGTTACAGGAACTCTTTTGAGGTCATGCAACACCTGCCTGGATGACTCAGGATGAAAATAGGAAAATGAATCCATAAAGCAGTGCTGTAAGATAGTTTGACTATGTAATAGCACAGACTTTCTGTGATATCTGTGAATGTTTGCAGCCTATCAGTGGCAAAAACCACAAAGGAAAAACTTAACACTAGTCTAATTCAATTCTCATGTGAATCAGAATAATTCTTCAGGGACACTAGTGCTCTTATGTTAGATTACTAGCTTTCATGGTAGAATTTAGCAGCTACCAGCTACCTAATATACAGCATGATGCTGTTCTTACAGTAATGAGAGTTAAATGGAGCAGCACTAAAGTTTTAGAACAGTGAGCTGAATGTATGTTCCAGAAATCTCTTCTGGGGGAATGGACTATGAACCAAAAACCAGTCTCCAAAAGAGTAAACAATACATAGCCGCAATGACCTTAAGTGACTTCACATACAATTTTGTAGAAACAGTAAACTCTACAACTACCTGAAAGGAGGTTGCAGTGAGGTGAGGGTCAGTCTCTTCTCCCAGGTAACAAGTGACAGGACAAGAGGAGTTGTGCCAGTGGAGGTATATGACTTGGATATTAGGAAAAGTTTCTTTACTAAAAGGGTTGTCAAGAATTGGAACAGGCTGCCCAGAGAAGTGGTTAGCTCCCCATCCCTGGAGGGATTTAAAAGACATGTAGCTGAAGCACCTGGGGACATGGTTTAGTGCTGGACTTGGCAGTGCTGGGTTAATAGTTAGACTCAATGACCTTAGAGATCTTTTCTGACCTAAGTGATTCTATGATCCTATGACTTAACTTGTCATCTGGGATCTAAATCTGCAGTTGATATGAAAATGTCCAGAATATTGTTGTTCCTGCCTATGCTACTGGAGAAAGGCAGAGTTCAGTGCCAAAATACTCAGGTATTCGGACTTGGCAGTGCTGGGTTAATAGTTAGACTCAATGACCTTAGAGATCTTTTCTGACCTAAGTGATTCTATGATCCTATGACTTAACTTGTCATCTGGGATCTAAATCTGCAGTTGATATGAAAATGTCCAGAATATTGTTGTTCCTGCCTATGCTACTGGAGAAAGGCAGAGTTCAGTGCCAAAATACTCAGGTATTCAGAGACTTTTAGTGTATATTATCAAACACTAGCTGAATGGTTTCCCTAACTAGGCAATGCCATCAGTCTGCAATTTGTTGATACTCTCCCATGCAGTTCAGTTGTTTTTCACTGGATCAGGACAAGTGTCACTGACAAGTATTTGCCCTTGAAATATTCACAGCTGAATATAGTTCAGATGGGAGGTCAACTGTCCACCACTGCATGAGCAGTGTTGGGGAAGGCAAAAAGACACTGGTTTCCCCCACCTTATTAAATCTTCCTCAGTATATCATCTATTTTTGTTGTATTTCTCCCTATAGCCTATTGAAACATTATAGGACATCTATCTGCCTCAAGACCAGAATGCTTTGTACTGCTTCATCATCAAACTCCTTGTCTACACAGAAATGGAGCTGCTGGGTTTTTACATTGAGAAGCATCAGCTGTTTGTTATTGTACTGACTCTTATACATAATTTAAAGATTTCTGGAATGATTTATGTGCTATTAGTTCTACCTCTCCAATATCACTCTTCACTGAAATTCCTGATCGTAACCCACAGTGTTCAGATGTAAGTATGAAAGACACCTTATGAGAAGGATTAGCCTTGTGATATGAGCTATTTGTGGTTTTTTTCTGGTATGCTGCTTTTGGAGAACTCATTCTGTCCTTCAGATGGCCTATAAGCCCTGGAAACTATTTCACTGATATTAAACTGTTTTGCCTTTTTTTTTTTTTTTGACTTTTTTTAAAGTAACTTAATTAATTGAGTGTGGTATAAGAATGGATGAAGGAAGTAAGTACCACTGCATGTTGCCAGCTGCTTTGGAGCTAGCAAACTGTCTTCTCTGATGCTTTGTGCAAGAGCATCTTAAATATCCCAAGCAAGAAGGATCTGATTTTACCATGGGAGGTTATTGTAGAGTATAACAGCTACTGCCAGGAACATCTGACATCATACACTTCTCTCTCCATAATTCTGTGTTTCTTCTCCAGCTATTAGTTTTAAAGGAAACCACCAAGGAAAAAGAAGACCATTGCTTTTTACAAGTAATGGCATGATCTTGTGTTGTGCTTGCTTTAGACAACATTGACGAGCTAGACCAGTCAGATTAAAGGGATTTCTGTCAGACTCCTTGATTCTAGATGACAGTTAAGCAAGGGGGGAAAAAAATTGACAAAACATCAGGGGTGTAAACAATGGATCAGGGAAGAAAATGCTAGGAAAGGTCTATTTAAAGGAAGATTGGAAGTTCAAAGATCAAGCCATAATGTACTGCTGGGATCAACAGAGTGTGGCAAGGTTATTCTGAAAGCAGAACCAGTTCACTGAGATACTCTTCATTATTTTTATACTAATTAGAGCCAACTGAAGGGTATAAAAGGGATTACAAAGTGTGTCTGCCTATGATTTCTGAGAACAAAACTGAGGAAGTCAGTTCTAGTCCCCTCTTTGCAATTCACCCTGTATTAGACAAAATCTCCACTGTGAGCCTAGAAACCATTCAGAAACAGAATATTCATCCCTCTCTTCAGTCACAAATCATACTGCTCATTTAAAAAAAGTTCTCTGTGAGCCTCAGCTTGGCACTACTGTAAACCTATTTAGATTATGCAAGCTTAGACTTTGGCTCAAAATGAGCAAGCAAAAACAAGAAACGTATATCAAAACTTCATTCCTCACTCCTAAACTCAAATTGGTAAATAGAACCAGCCATAAATCCTGAAAATGTTCCTGACTGGTTCTTTTTCATTAAACTTTATCACCCATGAAAGTCTGGGATGTCAGCTCACACACACACACTAATAAAGAGGAAGAACTCTTACAGCAGCTAGAATGTGAATTAGGATGTTATGCTTGATTTAGAGTTTGATGCAGAAGAAATAGATTTTATAACTGTGCCACTGGCTGAATGTTTTTGCTTTGCAGTTAGATTGGCATTCTTCCCTTCAGGAAGAAGAAGGTTACTGCCATACTGCAGTTTCAGTCCACTAATTTGCTACTGCAAGGGGACATCTAGATACACACTGTTCAATTGTATCATCCCTTTGCACCTTCAAGTGTCTCTCTCAGTCCCCTTGTGACTTATAAGATCTCTACAATCTTTTTCTGTTTCCACCCCCTACAAAATTTTCTGGTCCATCCAACTGTTCACTGTCTACTAAAACAGTAGATCCTGAAGATCCTGAAGATAAATATTTCATAATCTGCAGATCTCTTAAACATCTAGAAGAAAGAGGAATGCTAGGCATGGTTTTCTGGATAGACTCTGGTCTCCACACACACACTTGGTTCTGAAAAAATAAACCAAATCAAACCCAATGGATTATTTGCTTTATTGAGAGAATAACCTCAATTTCAATAGAGGTCCTTAAAGAAGTTTCCTAATTGTGTTGAAGATCTAGGTCCTTCAGAATCTGAAATACTGAGGAGACCTCTTAACAGGTGTAAGAATTAACTCTAACTGATCTAGAGAACCATGGACAGCAGTGAGAAAGCTTTACCTTTAGCTACAGGATGAAGAGATATGCTGCCAGTTGTTGGTATTGCCTGTGGTCTTATCTCCCTCTCAGTCCTTTTTACAAATGTATTGTCACACAGACTTTCATGGAAAAATCCCACTGGCGAGGGTTTGTCTTATCATCTCACTGAAAAAATTATGTTCTTACACAGAAAATGTGATCAGAGCTATCTCATGGAAAGCTTCATAACTGCATGCGCTTCTCAGTGTAGACAATAACCACTTATCTACAATTATAAACAGCTACCAGTCCTGTTACTTCTAAGTTGCAGCTGAAACACGGCTTACAGTGGAATAAAGGACAGGCATCTTGCCCTAAGCAGCAAGCAGTAGAAAGAATTCTTAGCTATTTTCAAGGCCAAAAGTTTTTGGGGACACCGTAAAGGCACTGACAAAAGCCTAAGCATTTTGCCATAATAGAAAGCTGAATTTGTTTCTGGACAAACACCTGCCTGTTATCCAGCAAATGCCTTGGCTATTAGAAGAACTTCTTGTTCTGGTGACATGTATGGAGACTACTTCCTTTCTCTTTGCAGGGTAAAACCTTGAGAGGGGCTGAACAGCCTTAAACTAACAGATTGCTGTAACCACCTTGGCAACTCAGAGGCAGCAAGAATGTTAACTGATTGAAAGTCAGAACATGTGATATGATTGCCACTGCAGTAAAACAGAAACTAACCTATCTAGTCTCTCTGGGCAGTTCTTTCTGGAGTCCATTGTCAACATGCCCTAAAGCATTGGTTAACAGTGACAGTTTTATAATTCTTTTCTAAACACAGAACATTGCCCAGCCATTCAGACTGAGCTCTGAGATGACTGTTTGTGCAAGATCCATCCATTAAAGTCTAAACTTGGGTGCTGCAATAAACAGCAGGAGCTTGAGCACGACCAGGGTTAGGCCCAGGTCATTCTACGCCTTCCTATTTTCTTCAAATCCGGGGTCAGAAAGGATCCATTCTGGTCTCTGGCATGATTCAGAGCAACTTTCTACCTTTCTATCTTCTTAAAATTAGAGCCTGCTTCACTGAGCTAGTGGCCTTTGTAGAATTGTCTCCTGTCCTACTTCCTTATTCTAAAAGATGTCACCTTTGTGGGCGAATAAGGTTGATTGTCTTCCCTCAATAGAGCACCGATTTTTTTTTTTTTTTTTTTTTTTTTTTTTTTTTTGGGCACCCTATTAATTATCTGTGCAGTGATGGCAGTTGAAACAGACCCAAGAGTCAGGTCCTACACATGTTATTAAGGAATCCTTTCAGAACAGGAAACCAGCTTGCTACTCCTCCATTGTTAATTCACTTTCCTGGGTAATGAAATGAGCTAAATGGCAGGTGCTGGCATGTGTAGTGGAAGTGTGTGTAGGAACAGGAAAAGTGGATGAAAGCTGCTACAATAAAGAAGAAATTAAAAGAAGTAGCAGCACCACGAGGACAGGAAAGAATTAAGAAGCAGATTCACGGTGACAAGGATGATGATGCTATAAGAAAAGAGGAAACGACATGCTGTTCAGCATACATAAGTTATGCATAACTATAAAGAGAGGATTGAAGCTGCCTTCATTAGAATGCCTATGAGGTGAAGCACTTCCTATGGGATACAAGGGTAACAAAGCTGGAAAAATAAGTGCCAACCATTTTAAAATACTTTTCGCCATTTCAAGCCAAATTATTTGGTATTTCCTAGGTGCCAGTTTTTCTGAGAGCTTGCTTGGTATATGGAGAGACAGATATCGGTGCATAAACACCATGTAACAACTAGTTACTAAATGCATCTGACACAAAATCCATTTTGCAACCTATTTTATATATTAAGACACACTAGAAACGGCCTCATTCGGCTCAAAGAGCCTTCCTGAGCTCAGTGGGATCCAGGACCTTCTGGGTGAAATCCTAGTTGTCCTTAATGCTGAGAAAACCTGGAAAAGAACTACTCCCAGACTTGTATCTCTGAGCAGCAGTATTTGTTTATTCAGCGCTGGGCACAAGGGGGATCACTCCACCAAACTTGTGCGACCAGGGACACAAACTTTACAGTTTGTATAATGTTCATACATATTCATTCTTTCCAGGAATGGGTGGTTATTATTATAATTAGTTCTTGGAAGTCATTATCATATACTCCTCCTCTGCCTCCTCCCTCCTGGCATCAGTCCCACGGTCCTGGTGGTCGTTCGGTGGTCGTGAAGATGAAGCGTCTCCTCTTCCTCAGTACCCCTTGGACACCCTTATTATGCAACCGTTTACCCCTTTGTACAGTTTTGCATGCCTTGCTGACCTTGCCTCTATCTTGTACATTTTGTTTCTTTGTTCCACACCCTATATGCTCTTAGTTTTCCTCCTTCTGCCGAGGTTTGAGTCTAGTTAGTTCTACTGCCTTATAGATAAGGAGCATCGTTTCGCCAACCCAGCCAAAACAGCACCATTAGCGAAGCTTCTTGTCCGTACTACGCAATCCTTGCTATTTTGCT
>NW_008687646.1:44777-53243 GCF_000695815.1 Acanthisitta chloris | reverse complement strand
CCCTTTTTTGTCTGCAGGTTCAGGAAGGCAAATTATTTCCAGGCTACGTGGGATCAAATACCTGAAAATAATCACATGTAAGCTACACATTTTAATAGCAGTTTCAATTCTGCAGCAGCAGAAAGTGCAGAATCCTACTGGTAAGCACTATTATTCAAGACCTATGCATACTTCAGAGAGGGTAATCACACTAGGAGTAAGCATCAATAGCCCTTTTTTCCATGAGCTTTCTTAAGAATTGTAAAGAAGTTGACTCCAAGTACAAGAATCCAACAATTCCTTAAGTATCTGAGACTGCTTAAAGCACAGATTCAAAGGCAACTCTCAGGCAACCAGCAGAAGGACAAGAGGGCACAAACTCAGGCGCTGCCAGGGGAGGTTTAGGTTGGATATTGGGAAGATATTTTTTACAGAGAGAGTGATCAGGAATTGGAATGGGCTGCCCAGGGAGGTGGTTTATTCATCATCCCTGGAGGTTTTCAAGCTGAGACTGGATGTGGCACTTAGTGCCACGGTCTAGTCACCATGGTAGAGTTGGACTTGATGATCTTTGACGTCTTTTCCAACCTGGTTTATTCTATGATTCTATGAAATCATAATTCTGTAAACTTGAAGCTCGAAGTTCCAGAGTCCCTAAATACTAATCCTTTTTCCCGCCAAACTGGTTTTCTGAAGTAGTTGCATGGACCATCTTTTCAAGTGAATTTTTGAGTGAGGACTGAGGTTTAGAGCACAACATGAGTAAGTTTTCTGACATAATTGCTTTCTTAAGGTTTGCCAGCAAGTGAATATTGACTTTGAATCTCTTACAGGCAGAGTTGGCTGGTTTAAATAATTGTTTTTGAAGGCACACAGATGATATGCAGCTACTTTACTCCTCAATACCCTGCACAGCATCACAAGAGCTCTCAAATAAAAGAAAATTACACATATATACACAATCTCTCTTTCATATTCATACACATAATATAACCCAGCTCCATTCAGGTGGTCCCCTGGGGTTTTGGCTCTCTAGAAATACTTAAACATCTGAAACAGACTCTTGTCTTGTTCATATATTAGTACTGTTTTCAAAGGACTGCTAAGAGAATGAAGACTGAGAAAAATGCAAATTCTCCACTCCAAGCTCAGCTAACAAAGCATCCAATCAGTTCCCACTGAGGTCCAGTTCATTTTGTGTCCACATGTAAGTGATTAGCAGTACATTGTTTGAAACTTAATTCCACATCTGTTCTTCTGTGGGACTTGGAAAACAGATGAAGTTTTCTGACAATTGTTTGCAGAGTAGATAATCGCAAGCATGGGTAATAGTATCCCAAAGTGCAAGGGGAAAACACCATGAGTCTAAGAAGCTTTTTTGCTGAATGTTTTTGTTTTTCTAAGTAGAGATAAAAAAAATAAGATGCTCTCAGATGGAAATGATTAATGGATGGCTAAGACGTCATCCACTACAACTAAAAAGGCAAAGCAAAATCCAGATTTTCTTTTTAAAGGTCATCATTTCATGTCCCAGTAGTTTATCTGGAGAGCCAAAATCCATTTTATGGCCTGCCAGGTTACCTTTAAAAGTTACTCAGAAGTGGCAAAATCCTGCAGAACTAGAACAGGGAAAATACATGGTTTTGTCATGGAGCTCTGCATCTGAGAGAATGTTTCAGGCTACAACAGTATGACAGTTAACATCTTTTGAGTGGGTCACACATTTAAGTGATAGAGATGTATTTTCTTTTGATCTCTATAAAATGCTGATAAGCATGGTAAGGAAGACTAGATATCAACTCTTCATTGTGCTTGCCAATTTGAGAGCTGACAGCATCAAAGCATGCTGGGGAATGTTAGGCTCAGAAAAGCACTTCTTCTACACAAGACACTGAAGAACTCTGCCACAGCTTGCTGTGGAAGCCCAAGTCCACATTTGCTCAAGAAATAATGGGACAAGTTAATGAAGAAATGACCCATTGACAGCAATTAAATGAAACAAGTGCTTCCTTTGACCCAGTAAGTTCTCAAGATGCAGAGCAGTGCACTATGAAAACATCAGTGCAATTTGCTCTGTACTTTAGGCCATTATCAGATACTTCTGCTTAACTATTTTATTTATGGCCTTATGACCTTGAACCTTCAGTTGACCTCCACATGTAATGAGTGCAAGAGTGACGTTACTGACAGTGATTCACAAGGAGAGCTCCGGGCAGATGAAAGACACTGTTTGTAAAAATTTTATTTTAATTAACTCAGGGCTGAAAGTAATGATTAGTCATCTGTGAGGATGCCTCAAACAAAGGCCAAAATTTCAGTTCAGTCACACCGAATTGATGACTCAGTCAAAGAAATCAGATACTGCTGCCAAGTGCTACAATGGTGCTGTGAACTTCCCAATACTTGGTGTTTTCTTAAAACAGCAGATGCCTGTGATATGTGCTTACTTCACACTGAAAGGGGTGTTTTCAAATGTTTCTCCACAGCCATTAAGGTCAGAAATATGGATGATAACAGAAAGTCTAAAACAACACAATTCAGAAACAAACAAAAACCCCACAAACCCAAACTACCAAAGCAAACCACAGACTAAACCAAACCACTTCATTTGTGAAGTAAGAAGCATCATTATTCTGTTCTAGTTACTCCTGGTACTGACAACAGTGAAAAACAGGTTTAACCTGTGTAGTCTCCGGTGGCCAGTTCTGAAACACTATGCCACTCTGGATGAACAAGAAGAAGAACATGAATGAGAACCAGAGAGAATTCCTAGAATGAAAACAGAGAAAAGGTGAAGAAGAAATCAGGTTCAAATAACAGGATGCTTTTAATTATGCAAAACGAAACTACACAGATCAGAAAAAAATCTGTCCTCTACAGAGGGGCAGTGTTGGATTCTAAAAGTATTCTGCTCAGCAAAATTGCTGACATTACTTAAATAGGACTTCCTTTTAAAATGCATAGGATAACCAAATCCATAAATCAGAAGGCACAAAGAGGGTCCACTGAATATGATTATTATGCATTTTCAACTTCATTGTGTAACTTACAGAATAGGACAAAGGAAAGATTTATAATGCAGAACATGTGATCAGACAGCATTGTGCTTTGAAAGAAATGTTCCAAGCAAATCTGCATTAAAGTCACTGAAACATTAAGGTCAACAGTTAGACTTCATGATCTTAAAGGTCTCTTCCAACCTTTATGATTCTGTGACTAAAAGGATAAGCAATATGGCTTGGCTAAAGATTAAAATACAAAAGGTACCCTTATTTATACAGAAGAAGTAGCAGGTTATGCAGACATGATTAACATACCCATCAACAAACTGCAGACAACAATGGCTTTGAGTTTTATTCTATGAGTTAAAATGATCTTATGTAAAGAATCACTGAAGGCTCCCTGGGGTAAGGGAAGACTAGACAAGTCATGAACTGTCTGCAGAGAAAGTCAGGTAAACAAACAAAATTCCCTCCTGCACTTACATCTCTGCTAATGCCAGGACACCACCAAAGCTAAATGTCCATGCTGCACCAGTTCCATGTGAGCCTGCTTACTTCAAATGTTGGGGAATGTCCCAAGGAAGAGTCTTGACTTTTATTCCATGTGCTGTGGGCATTAAAAGTGAAGCACTCCTAATTTGTTTAGCTTTGGTACCCTTTGCCGATACCATTTCCTAAACTACTACGGCATAGATATACACATGTATGTGTTTAGAAAAGGCACATCCACATATTTATACACAAAACACTACCAATGTATCTACTTTAAAGAGAGCCCTAGGGCTTTTCTCTGCTAGTATGACCAAAAAGCTAAATGAAACTCAATACACACAGGGCTCCCATGGGTCTCTTCCACTTTGTCCTTCTGTAATTGTACTAAAAGCTTGTCTGGAGTCTTTCTCTCAAGGCATCTGGAGCTGACACTTCTCCTATTTATCTAGCTAAAGAGAGGTCCCCTGCTTCTTCCCTGCCAATACCATGAAGAATTTAATGCATCAGCAGGGACTTGAAGCTTGAAACTCTATCCAGTATTTTCATAAAACGATTCGCAGACTTGCTCTGACTTTTTTGACTTAAGAGCAAAGGCTTTCCATACAGCAATTTGGGGCTAGATTAATCCACTCATGTTTCCAGCAGTGGGGGAGGGAGGAAGAGCACCATAACATGCAGCGACCAAATTGATTTTAACATACTGAGACAGAAGAGAAATTCCTATTAGAGTCCCTTCATACCTTCTTAAAAGTCACAACAGCTATTTAATGTCTCCTATGAAATAAGGAGGGAGGAACACCAAGCTATAGAGAGAAAATTAAGGCAATAAAGCAGGTATCAAGAGAAATGAGTCTATTACTGTTACTTTACAGAAGGCAGGACAGTGGCTTGGAACTTAATTTTAGTCTATACCAATACCCTGGATAACAAGGAAAAAAAAGCAGAGAATTTGGATCAAAGAAGCATTGATGTGCAAAGCTGAACTGATGCCCCTTTTCGTAACTAAACAACATAACAGGTAGTCAACCCAGGAGATCCTATTCTATGACATACACTGAGGAATTCGTCAAATGAACAACTCCACCTCTACTTTAATTGTACCATCATAGTTTCATAGTATGTAAAGGGATTGGAATAGACCTTAGAGATCCTCTAGTCCCAACACTTTGCCCTGGGCAGGGACACCTCCCACCAGAGCAGGTTGCTCAAGGCTCAGCCAACCTGGCTTTGAACACTGCCAGGGTTGGGGCAGCCACAGCCTCCCTGGGCAACCTGTGCCAGTGTCTCACCACCCTCACAGGGAAAACTACTTGCTAATAGCTCATCTAAATTTCCCCTCTTTCAATTTATCCTCATTACTCCTTGTCTTGTCACTGATGATCTCTAAAGTACCCTTCTAACCCAACCACTCTATGATACTCCTACTAGAAATAGTTCACATCCTGAAATGGTTTTAGGGAGAGTACTCATAAGTACATTGATGAAAGATTCTTTATGATGAACTCAGAATCTAACTGAACTTAAAAAAGAGCCACAAAAACTAATACTAAATACTGTTAATTTCCAGGTGTACATTCCAAGCAATTGTAACACTCCTCTCAGGTTACATACAATGCATGTGTAGTTATCTGTAAAGCATGTATCTGTAAAGACTCTATGCCTATAAAAAAGGAGTTTGTTGTTTGGGGTTTTGTTGTTGTTGGTTTTTTTGCTTGGTTGGTTTTGGGTTTTCTTTAATTCCTACAGCCTAAACAATTTGCTTGTAACGAAAGACAAGCAGGTTTGGATGAGATAGCATACGTTGCTATTAAGCTTGGCTCTCAAACCTTTGTGCCTAATATAAAGGCTTCAGAGTCAATCAAAAGCATCTTGCTCCTGAAACAAGTGTTTTTTAATGACTAGAATCAAAGACTAGTTAACTGAATGCTAGCTACTTCATTTTATCTAATTACCAACATTGCTACCTTTCTTAATAATATCTAATGTTTCTGTGATCACACTACAATCAAGCTTCAAAATATATTTACATGTGTTTTTAAGACCCTTATCAGGGAAGCTTCTTCCTGGTCAGTTTGGTAGCTTCAATCATTCCCTTTGACAACATTAAAGATTATGCAGACCAGTGGTAAAGAACCTGTGAGTCCAGGGACATAGTTTCACCCATCCTTTAGTCATGCATGGGTTTGGGGGTATTTTTTTACACTTTTAATTGAGTAATAGTAAGATTCATATCACATTTGGCTTGTTAAAATATGTTGCCTACAATGATCAGCTATCAAGAACGAAATTCACAGGCAGCTGCTGCTATTGAACCAGGAAAATAGAAACCTTCTCTTTCTGCATCCTCAAAATCAGAAGATCTGTGGAGCTTTTTTAAAATTACATTCATTTGAAACAAAAGCTTAATGATAGGCTATGAAAAGTATGTTCTGTGTTAAAATAAGTATCTGTGATTTTCAGGTTTATCGGAGTATTGCAGCCAAAATTCTTCATATTGAATTTCTTTTAGCTCATTTAAAGCTTTAACTTATCTAATCTTATTGATTACCTACCACTGAACAATTGAATGATTAGCATTCAAGAAACCTATTACTCTGGTCAGCCTCTTTTGGTCAAAGACTTTATTCTAGCACCAGAGTCTTACTGGCTGAAAGGCAAAGTCCTGCTTACTGAGAACTTAAGTTTTGTTTATTGTCTGCTCATATTCAAAGGACTGAATTGCCAAGACAAGTATCTGTTGAAGAGGGAAAACAATGAACAGCTCAACAGGTGCTGTTTGAAGAGGAACCAGGTAGCTACTCTGGATCTTCATACCTGAACAGTGATCCAACACTATATGGACAAGCTAAAGAGCTTCTTGATAGCAATGAACTGGTTGGGTATGAGAGCAAAAATGCCTTTCAGACAGGTAGAAATCTAAGCTGCAGTACTATAGAGCCGGTGGCTAAACAACTCCTCACCTCCACACCAACACTCTGACTGTGGACAAAAATTCTACTTGTTTCTTTTCCTTTCAGCGTTATGGAAAACCTCCATTTCTTTGGGAATCTTGTCTTAGCCTGATGGGAATGCAGCTCCCATTTTTCTGCCTGTATGAAGGACAACCTGATTTAAACTGCATTTAAACATTAACTTTTTCAATTTGAGGCACATATTATCTAAAGTGGAAGTGACCAAAGCTAGTATTTAGGAAATTGTTTTTAAATATATAGAATGAGAAGGGGGAAAAAAAAGAGTGGAAATGGGAGAACATGTTTTAATTACTCATAAAGGTAAAGAGGAACAACAATCCTTCTCTTTAATTCCCCATTTTGTGAATGTCCATGTAAAACAAATGGAATGCTTTTGTACAGATTATAAAACAGAAGCCCTTGCTGCAGAACCTAGCACAAGATGATGAATCACCCCAACCCTGGCAGTGTTCAAAGCCAGGTTGGATAAAGCCTTGAGCAACCTGCCCTGCTGGGAGGTGTCCCTGCCCAGGGCAGGGTGTGGGGCTGGATGATCTCTAAGATTCACTCCAACCCCATAACTTCTATGATTCTATGATAATTTTCCTCAATGCTTTTAGCAGAAAAAGAAAATAACTTTGCAGGAAAGTTGTGGGACCAACCACAGGGCCAACACATATTTTTAGTATTCCTACAAAACAAACAAGAAAAGCTTTCATGGCATCTTGCTATGCCATATTTATGCAGCACTCAAGAATGACTTTTAAGACAACATTAATGTAAGAAATAAACAGTAGGACCTGATATTTAATGCTATTGCCTAAGTATAAGGAAGTACAAAATTCCTACTAGTTTTCACATACGGAAGAATTCAGCTCTCTGCTAGTGAAGCTATGTGCAGCAAAGAGGTGAAAGACACTCCTTAAGGGGAAAGAAAAAAAACGTTTCATTTATGTTTAGCTTATATTGCTTATTGTATATATAGTTTGTGTAAATTACTACTACTTAAAGCAAAACATTAATTCCTAAGGAAAAGCATGAAGGACATGCTTCCTCACTGAAGTGTTTTGGGCAAGTAATAAGCTCACATTGCCTCAAACAGCTTTTAAATTTGTTATTTCTACCATCTCTTACAAAATAAATAAATTCCTGTATTCAGTCAAAACAATACCTGTAAATTAAGAGTATTTTCCTGGTTCAACACAATGTTGATGGGATTTCCATTTGTTTCCTGCTTGAGTTTTAAGGAACAGGTTTTTTTATAAATGCATCTTTGTTATGAGTATTATCCCCCCCAATAAAAAGGTTAAGGATTTATGTTTGCCAGACCCTCAGACACATGAGTGATACCAATTCTATTCACATACATATTCACACCATGAAAATCCATCCAGCTGAGATGTTCTAATGTGTGTATAGTTCATTTTATGTGTTGTGCAGTTCAACTTCATATCCAGTGTTTTCACTTTCTTGCTTCATGAATTCACAGCCACCTAAACCTACTACAACCAGCTACCACAGTGATTTCAAAAGGACACTTTGCCCTGGGAAGCTAGGCTGACAAAGTAAAACTGGTTTACAAACAGAACACCC
Organism: Acanthisitta chloris; assembly: GCF_000695815.1. NCBI lineage: Eukaryota > Metazoa > Chordata > Aves > Passeriformes > Acanthisittidae > Acanthisitta > Acanthisitta chloris. Next base: position 45,226 of record NW_008687646.1, on the reverse strand, counting down.
TTTCAGGCATAGATACACTGGGTTAAATTAGTGATACTAGGTCAGCTTGCAGCAATTTCCTGTCTCACATCCCCCCCCAGTACAAATGCAAAAAACAAATGTTATAATCAAGATGAGATCCACAGAGAGGTTTGCCACTGTTAGTGTTTAAGGCTGTAAGAACAGGCTCTGGAACAGAGACATCTCCACACTCTTCTCCTTAAGTGCAAATAGTGTGGTCAGGGTCATTAGTGATACTAGGTCAGCTTGCAGCAATTTCCTGTCTCACATCCCCCCCCAGTACAAATGCAAAAAACAAATGTTATAATCAAGATGAGATCCACAGAGAGGTTTGCCACTGTTAGTGTTTAAGGCTGTAAGAACAGGCTCTGGAACAGAGACATCTCCACACTCTTCTCCTTAAGTGCAAATAGTGTGGTCAGGGTCAACCTCCCTTTCCGCACAAAGAA
>NW_008687646.1:33997-44721 GCF_000695815.1 Acanthisitta chloris | reverse complement strand
TGACCTGCCAGCTCCAGCCCCTCTGGCCAGGAGAAGTGGGATGGTTTGAACCATCTTGCAGCAAAGATACAAACACACCTCCACAGCCAATCTACCACACAAATGGGGAGCAGGACAGCATCTTAGTTCTCCAGGTTTTTTTTTCCCCTTTGCAGAGAAAAAGAACACAGTCATTTATCTTTAGGAAATGGTTCCAGTCCAGGCCTCCCTCCTGAGCAAGAAAAGTGTGAAACCTCCATGGGGTACAGGTTTCTTCCCCTCAACATCCTTGCCATGGACCATTTGCTCCTCAAGGATATGCAGTGGCTGAAGCACACCTATGCAGTTTCATCCAGCATTTTAACATCTTTGCTCTCTGAAGGAAGAGGCATACAGACCTACATCTTAAAAAAAAATTGTACTTTGAAAAGAGTATAAACACACCCTATTTTCACAGAAATATTACAGGCTATACAGCTTGCCTACTTCCCCCATACCTGAATGTACCTGGAAATCAGATCAAGAAATCATTGCATAGCCAAGATGCCTCACTTGCAAAGCACTGCTTGCTTTTGGAAAGTTTTCATTTTGCCTCTCAACCAGCCTCCTTCAGCTCTGTTTGGCCCCTCTCCTCCCTCCAACAGCTGTTGTCTCTCTTCACACTGGCAACTCTCCCTCCATGACCCGTCCCACCACAGTTTTTAAAGGGCTGTACCAATGGCTTTTATCTTTGTTTCTGTTCCTGTGGAAACTAAAATTTCTGGAAACTTTATGCCTTCAAACAGCAGCTAAAGAAACTGGTTCTATCTAGTGTGGAATTCTTCCTTCTCTCGGCCTACTGGGAGCTGCTGGATTCAGCAAATCACCTATTTGCAGACATATGGACGAGCTCTTCCATTCCAGTCCCTCACAGAATACAGTCAGGGTACGCAAAAACAGTTATAAAGATACAAAGAACTTACAAAACATATGAGTTTCCTAACATAATCTTTAAATTGCACGTAGATAAATTCCCCAATGTTATATAAACATTACTGATAAATTGTAAATCTCTACTTAAATGTGTTCAGCAGCTTAATAGTTTCAAGATCACAACGAAGAGAGCGAGGACACGTGTTGCTCTTTATGCATTCATCATGTAGTTTTAATCCCTGTTCAAATGTATGTTCAGAAAACAAAGGGTTTAGCTAAAGCATACATTTTCTAGAGAATTATTTTTAGCTTGCTTAACGTTGAAGGAATTCACTACCAGCTCTCCACAGCATGGAACAACGTTCCCACCAGTCTCCCTGTTACAATTTAATGGAAAGCTGACTGCTCATTCTCTGCCTAAAGGCATCTACCATGCATCATAAATTTCAGTCATGGGCACTGGGGAGCAGATCAGGGTACAGCCTCACCCAGAGTCTAAAAGAAGCTCTCCACCTCACATTCATTGCAGCAAGATAATATTTTGAGCCTTATAAACCATCAATTCTCCTCTTTCTCTCATTACCAGACTTCTTCAAAAGTGTCATGTGTTCAGAAAAAATTGACAGGTTCTCTGATCCTCTTTAAAGCACAGTGTGCAGGACAACCACTTGTACTTTTAACAGCCACGGTCCAGCACTGAAACGCTGTGTTGAGTTTGAAGGAAAGAACAAGAATCGGGTGTTCGCAAAATTGCATCAAAAAGACTCAGCAGTGCTCTTTCCATTAAAACCCTAACTCTAAACAAAACCTATGAAGCATTTTAGCTGTGTGCTTTGGAACAATGCCTAGAAGCAAGGCTACAAAGATCCACCCACCCAAACCACTGCTCTTTTGCTGGTATTTATCAATAGCAAAGCAAGTAGAAATTATAATATGAAATCACTACCAAAAAAAACCCCAACCAACCTCTAAAACAACAACAAAAATGCTACATATTCTAAGAAAATTTTTAAAAGTGCTTTAATTCAATTGCTCCTGCTTATGTCAGTGTGAATAACTTTAGCTATTAATGGCTACTACTGAATAACTTAATTTTGAAACACAAAGAGCACTTAAATACCATTTTCAATACTACACTAAATTTGAACTATTTGGCTTATAAACCTTGTCAGTCAATTCTCTGTTTCTAAAGAAAGGAGCATTTTACAATTTAAAATAGAGAAGAGCCAATGGATTGTAATAATCTAACTTAAACACAGTGTGAATTATTAGATAATAGTACAAGCTATTTATTTTAAATAACATGTTTTAGCTCATCATTCATGATCTCTGGGTTAGAAAGCATTAGCCTACCTGCCAAAACCTGTGGTCTGTCCTTGACTTCTGTAACACAAAACAACATTGACAAATGTACAGAGGAAAGACTCATAAAACATTTCCCCCTAATTTGAAATTTAGTAGGCCACATATTCATCCCACATTTTCCCTGCCAACCTGGTCTACTTGGCACTCCAACAGTCTTTTCCCAGTTTAAGTTCTTCAAGGTAGGCAGCTCTAGATCACACATTGTAGAGGTCAGGACAAACTTGTAACTAGTGTAGAGTTGCAAACTGCAGACACACATCACCCTTCACACAACCTAGCACCCAGTGAGGACAGTCATCCATCCAATGCTCTTCACCACTATGGCTCCCAATACAATATGTGAAGAAATCACATGAAACAAAGAGAGCTGTTTCATCGAGTTTTGAGGGAGTGAAGTCTGAATTATTTTAGTTAAAATTTATAGTGTTTGTCTGCTAATGGAAAACTTGCATCTGAAATAAACCCTTATATGGTAAAGAATTCATCAGCTATGGAAAACTAATTAAAGCAGGCAGATTCATGAGCTCTGCTATTAATGAAGCTTATTTTTGTCAGATTTATGCTTCACATTGATCAAGACTTCTGACAGGATCTTTTATAGTCCCTCTCCAACTGGCCACCTATATTTGAGGACAAGGGGTACTCTGTTAGCATTGAGAAGTTTGCCTTTCTGCTGGTGGCTGAAATCACAGAGTCACAGAATGGGACAGGTTGGAAGGGACCACCGTGGGTCATCTGGTCCAGCCTCCCTGCTCAAGAAGAAGCCTCCCTGCTCAAGCAGGGCCATCCTAGAACACATGGCACAGGATTGCATCCAGGCAGTTCTGGAATATCTCCAGTGATGGAGAATCCACAATCTCTCTGGACAATCTGTTCCAGTGCTCAGTCACTGCACAGTAAAGAAGTTCTTCCTTTTATTGAGGTGGAACTTTCTGTGCATGAGTTTTTGCCTGATACTTCTTGTCCTATTGCTCAGCACGATCAAACAGAGCCTAATCCACCCTCTTGGCACTGTCCCTTCAGATACTTAGAGGCATTGATGAGGTCCCCTCTCAGTTGTCTCTTCTTGAAGTTGAACATGGGGACACCTCCCACCAGAGCAGGTTGCTCAAGGCTTTAGCCAACCTGGTTTTGAACACTGCCAGGGTTGGGGCAGCCACAGCCTCGCTGGGCAACCTGTGCCAGTGTCTCACCACCCTCACAGGGAAAAATGTTTTCCTAATATCTAATCTAAATTTCCCCTCTTTCAATTTCTACTCATGACTCCTTGTCCTATCACTACAGTTCCTAACAAAGAGTCCCCCTCCAGATTTCCTGGAGTCCCTTCAGATCCTGGAAGGCTTTATGCTGAATGTAGCCTCACTCCTTCATGCAAGCCATAGACGTGCAGTACAGCCAAATGGGGAATAACAGGGCATTTGATAAACCACAGACAGGCACATATAGCTGCATGATGGGCAAAGAGAGAGGCACAACCAGACAGCCAGGTCACCTGGAGATAATCCACTTACAGGTTCAACAGATTGGGTCATAGCTCAGATCCAATTCATGATCAGGTAAATGGATGATTTTCTTTGGAATGAAAAGCAAGTGTTTGGTTGGTTGGGTTTTTTTAATTCTAAAGTAATTTTGTCCCTATTTTACCAAAATTTGTCTAACTGAATTTGTTTCTCAGCCTCACCACCTGTTTTTCAACATGCTTTTAAAAAAAAAAAGTGAGGTGTTATAATAAGATTGCCTTCATTATTACCAAATTTTTGCATAAAAAAATGAGAAACTATAAAAATACAGCTATTACAAGTGCTTTTAGTGCCTGTGGAAATAGTTTTCATCAAATAACAGTAGCCATCATTAATTACTATGTGCACCACATAAAGGGAGGAACTTCAGTATGATGCTACTTGTGGAAATCATCACTTTGAGGACTACAATCTGGTCCCTCTTTAATTTGTACAAGTCATCTAACCCATAATTCACAGAACCTTAGATAATTAAAGAAATCTTAACTTAGTTTTAATGGTAGCAAAGTAAAAAAATTCAGTGCATTGGCCACCAAGGGGATAGTGGTACCTTCACAGAGTTGCAAGATTTACTCTTCCATTAGAGCACTGTCAAACCTTCCAAGGCCAAAGCGACTGGAAGACTTCAGCAACGTAGAAAAATCACCAAGGAGAAGAGCACAGAGGCTGACAGGATGACTGATGCATGGAAGAATCAACAAGGAACCATTTCTCACAGCAAAAACTAGTGGGCAGGTTACTACATGACAGATCTGTAACAAATGAAGAAGCTCTTTTTCTTCACAATGTATACCTGACTTAAGAAATCATTGCAGCAAGACCCTGGGCACACATAAAGCATAAACGGACTCCAAAAACAAACAAGCAAAAAGGGCTAAATTCTTGAATGACAAACCCACTGCTGCTTATTTAAAACACAAATGCTTGGGTTCAACCTTTAGCTGAGGAGGTCCCTAAACCACTAATTAAGGGACCTAACCATGGGAAAGAATTACTACATATACTTCATGCATTTCTTACATTTTTCTCCCCAAGCATCTTTACTAGCTGCCTTTGGAGAGAGTATGGAGCTAAATGGACACTTGGCCTGGCTGGAACACGGCTAGTCGTCTGTTCTCACGAAATACTGGAAGACATGCCAAATACCAGATGAAGGCAGACAAACCAACAGGCACAAAATGTATGCAGACTTCAGGCTCCTAACTCTCTCCCAGTTCACTGCAGCATTAATCACTGTTTCTACAAACAGCATGATATAATGTAAGACACAACGGATTTGGACAGAGTTATGTATGATTATTGTGAGAAACAAAAATTACAAATGAGAAAACTTATTTTGCTTCTCTCGTATGTGTGATTTTATTCGCCACTGGGAAACAAGCCATGATCCACAGCCAGCTCTCAAATAGGAAAACAAACTAGGTACAACCAGCTTTAAAAGTCAGGCCTGTATTCTACACAGAATTTAAATGTCAGTCCATTTTTAGGAAGATTTTCTAATTCAGTGGACATGAAGACTGGACAGGTACCTGAGGAATGACCCAGCACAGTATGTAGATCCTGCCCAAGATAAGAAGTAAGAAGTCATTTAGACCAAGATCTGTGTTTTCTTCATGTATTAAATGTTGCTTTTCATTCAGTTAACTATTAAAATTTCCTTCAGGATCAATAGTCCCTTCAGATTTATCTGGATATCTGTAAATATGTGTATGACAGGCTGAAAAAGTTGAGCTTGTTCAGCCTGGAGAAGAGAAAGTTGTATGCAGACCTCAGAGCAACCTTCCAGGGTCTGAAGGGGCTTGAGGGAAGCTGGAGAGGGACTCTGTGTTAGGAACTGTAGTGATTGGACAAGGGATAATGGGGATAAATTGAAAGAGGGGAAATTTAGATTAGATATTAGGCAGAAGATTTTTCCCTGTGAGGGTGGCAAGACACCGGGATAGGTTGCCCAGGGAGGCTGTGGCTGCCCCAACCCTGTCAGTGTTCAAAGCTAGGTTGGCTAAAGCCTTGAGCAACCTGCTCTGGTGGGAGGTGTCCCTGCCCAGGGCAGGGGGTTGGAGCTGGATGATCTCTAAGGTTAATTCCAACCCTGTAACTTACTATGATACTGTGATACTAAACTAGCTAGTCAAGTCCAGCACCACACAAATGGGGTGGGTTTGGAGGTGTTTAAGGGGTTTGTTGGGATTTTTTAGTGGTATGGTATTTATTGTACAAGTGATAATGCAAGAAGAATTAGGTACAGAGGGACATTTCATACCTCATTCTTAAAATGTACGTGATATTAAATCTTATATCTTTTCTATGGAGAAAACAACAAACTGATCAAGATTTAATATTGTCATCGCCTGTTCATAATAAAATAGAATTTTGTTCTCTTGGACAGAACTTTCTGCCCAAATTCTATTAGCTGTTACGCTCAATGGCCATTGGAAATGACAACAACACTTCAGCCTGGAAAACTAGCATGACTCAGGTGCCTATGGCAACTGAGATTCCCTGATCTCCAGCTATGTGACATGTTCCTTCGATTAAACCAAATGAAATCAAGAGGACAACAGTTTTGACAGAATTATTTTAGCTATTCAGTAGAGTTAAGAGTATGCAAAACTTGCAGATCGGTCCAGGTGGCTGAGAATGCCTCTGTCTTCTTTACACAGAGTTAACTCTAATCATATGATTACTGCTGTCTTCCTGTTGGTTCTGCTCACAAGCAAGTCCACTGAAAAAAGCATACCACCTTACTGCTCCCTGGTGTGAGATTTTCCACATCTTGCTCACTCCTGAGGAGCTACACCTTTTTCAGGAGCCAGTTAGTTTCCCTTAAGTTGTTCCAATACTAGTAAAACAACAGGAGGAGCTAGAAGAGGCTTTAAAAGACCATCTTACATAATTCCTACTGTGAGATAGTAGCAAGTAAATTTAGATCCTTCTTGAGACTTCCTTGTGTCTAACCTCTATCTGGAAACCTCTAATCTCAAGAAGATAATTTAAGATGTTGTGGAATACCATTTCAATGCCTAACAAGGGTCAAAAATGAGTTATTGAGAATATAAAGAATGATAAATCACTTAACAGACACAGGGTATGATGCAGCTGCCACAGAAACTGGCATATCTAAGAGGGCTCTTATTCATCTGAAGTCATACTACTCCCTTTATCTCTGCCCTCCTCTAATGGAAGACAATATCTCCTATAAAGCTTTTCACTTTTCATGAGATGTTTCCCAGAATTCTTGGTTTTCACCTGTGAGACTAAAGAAACCCACTCTTTTCAACATCTTCTTGCAGGTCATAGCACCAAAGCACTGTGTACAGTCCTCTGCCTGAGACCTCACCAGTGCTGAACAGAAAAAAACCAGCTATGTGCCCTTACATCTAACATTCCTTATTTACACATCTCGGATGTATGAACAGATGTATTTGTCCTTCAACCAGAAACTTCAGGTTTTTCCTGCCTAAACTACTTTAGGATTTCAAGTATGCTAAACATACTTATGCTCACCTTTTGGAATTTCAGCTCATTGTGTTTGGACTGTCAAACCAAATTGCCAAAACAAGAGTTTTTCAACAATCCTTTTCACCACATGAAACATGTTTAAATTTTCCAGTTGAGACACAGGACACTGTGTAGTGAATTTAGGCCATTGATAAGAGCCTAGCTTTTGTTAGTTACTTTGTGTCCACAAATATACTCTGTGTATTCTATTAGCCAAGTATCTAATAGAAACACAGACCAAAACCAGAAGACTCACTGGACTCATCTGAAATGCCTTCTCAATTGTCAGTGAACCATTAAGGACACTTGGAGACCTTTTCTCCACCACTTGTGTGTTCACTTTACAATGAATGCATGTAGAGTTCCCTTCCATTTTCTATGACTGATGTGTGAGATTGTCAAGAATATCACACAGTCACTGCATGAAAAAAATAACAAAGTCAAGATACCTCATCCATCTCCCACTCAGCTTGTATCTACTAGGCTAGCTATGCTGCCAAGGAAGGAAATTAAAATTGCCTGACACAGCTGGCTCTTGATAAATCTATACTGGTTGCTTATCATTTTTATTATTCCAGAGGTGCATATAAAGCAACTGTTTAATAACTTGTTAAAAAAATGCACAGGGATTAAGGTTTCATTGACCAGCTTGTAATTCCTTTCCTCTTTCAGGTTTTATTGACTGGCTTACAATTCCCTTCATTTTCCCCAGCACTTTTAAAATATATATAGATACATATTAAAAAAAAAAAAAGAGAGAAGTAGGGAGTGTAGTTTTACATTTGCCCTTCCCCAGGCTTCTGAGGAGTCTCCTCCTGTTTTCCCAAAAGCTCTGAATATTTGGACTAGAGTACGTGATAAAGAGGGGAGTGATAATGATGTTTTCAATTTAGCAACGCTCCAGTTCTTACCTGAGCACAGTAAGCTATTACAACCAGTGAAATTGCAAGGTAAATTGATCACACAGGAGTTTAAATGGTATGCAGAGGCCTCTGGGGAGTGCAGAGAGGGAAATGATGAAGTGGACTTTACTAAGAGTAACTCCTGACCACCTAGATAAAAAAAATAAATCATCAGTTTGAATGACTGATATCCTCTCAGGCAGCAAATATTTTTGGCTGCTTGTTGGAGTTTGTTTTAAAATTCAGATAGCAAAAAAAAAAAGTTGTCTAAGCCACTAACCTTACTGCTTAGCTTCAAAAGCCTGTTGATGGGCAATAAAACAGGCTGGTTCAACAGAAGTTTAACAAAACACTTCTGAGCAACTTTGTAAATCCCTCTGGCCTGAGATGGTAGGTGGGGGTCTAATCAGGTATTGCCTTCAGCTGCACTGTTGGGAAAGGGCAGGAAACTGTTGTCTGAGGTATTCCTTATTGCTATAGCAGGAGGCTGTTATGCTTAGGGAAATCCCCTGTCACCTCTCAATTGCAATCAGCACTGTCACTTTCACAGAGAATGCAGAAGGAATAGCAAGAAGGCAAATTTTATTTTTCTGTATCTGCCTTGAAGTAAATGGAAATGTCAAGTTACCTAGAAGTTAGGCTGAACTCTGGATTCAGCACATGAAGAAGGCATGGCTTCATTAACACATGCTGTTATACACTCATAGGTTAAAGCAGCCTCCTGGTACTGCCAGAAACAACCCTGTAATATGTGCAGTAATTTAAATAATTTAATTATAAAGGGCCACATTAACCTATTTACTCTCCAAGGCACATCAAAAGGTGCCTCTCTCTCTCTCTCTCTCTCTCTCTCCTTTTTCTTTTTACTTTAACAGAAGAAAAATTAAAGAGAAGGAAGTTTTTTAACAAAAAACCAGGAGCAAGAAACACTAATCAAAAGCTAGGTCCTCAGTTAACACATATGATTACTGGCATTTATGACTTTGGTTCCATTCTCCATCAATGCCAGCTGCAGACACTGTAGCTTCAAACCCACTTTTTGCCCAGAAAGTATAACAAGTATAATATAAGTGTAATAAGAGTCATTCCCTTTACCAGTACCCCATTCATCAGTAAAATATCTGTACTTCTTCTTTTAGCTTGATCAGCTTGGGGCCCATGACATCACTGGTGCAGAGTTACTGCACAGTTTCAGTTTGCTGTGTTCAATGAATACATGGGACTTGAGCAACTACAAGGTCTCACACCTTCTGTTTGCTGGCAACACAGCAATGTATATCATCAGACAGTAGATCACTATAGTTTACTACATATCCAAAACCCATTTAGAAGAACTGAAATGAATGCTAACATGCTAGAGAGAACCACGGTGACACACATGGATGAAGGAGGACAGGATCAGCTCATTTCTTAATCGTTATTCCTGACAAATCATAGAATCATAAAATTTAAGGGTTGGAATGGACCTTTCAGATCATCTAGTCCCAACTCCCTGCCATGGGGAGGAATACCTCCTCACCACGTCAGGTTGATCAAAGCCTCATCCAGCCTGGGCTTGAAAACTGCCAGGGTTGGGGCAGCCACCACATCCCTGGGCAGCCTGTGCCAGTGTCTCACCACTCTCACTGGAAAAAACTTTTTTCTCACATCCAACCTAGACTTTCCCTCCTTCAGTTTGAACCCGTTTCCCCTTGTCCTACCATTGCAGTTCCTAACAAAGAGTTCCTCTCCAGCTTCTTGTGGGCCCTAAAGATATTGAAAAGTTGCTCTGAGGTCTCCACACAGGCTTCTTTTCTCCAGGCTGAACAGCCCCAACTCCCTCAGCCTGTCCTCATAGGGGAGGTGCTCCAGTCCTCTTATGAACCTTGTGGCCTCCTCTGTCCTTGCTCCAACAGTTCCATGTCCTTCTTATGTTGAGGACACCAGAACTGCACTCAGTGTTCCAAGTGGGGTCTCATGAGATGTCCATGTTTAATTAAATTAATTCAGAATTTGATTTTTGTGTTTTTGTTTTTTTTGTCAGCAGTAACTATTTATACCTTATCATTCATCAGACACTTGGCTGAAATCAACTATGCCTTTAACATGACATCTGAGTCATTCAGAAACACAGATAGCAAGGATTCTTGATTCACACTGGCAAACATCAATTTAGGTAAGCAGGAATCCTTCCATTGGGATGTGGATTAAAATTTTAATGAATAGGATCAGAGTAACAATAGATAATTAACAATGGATTTAAAATTCACTGCACTGAATTAAACAAACTCTTTTTGTTTTATAAAGGTATGCATTAGCAGAAATAAACCACTTTTCACAGAACAGGGCACATGAAGGAGTTGGATTGTACAGTCTCTTATAGAATCAGAGAATGTTAAGGGGTTGGAATGGAGCTGAGAGATCATTCAGTCCCAACTGCCCCCTGCCCTGGGCAGGGACACTTCCCACCAGAGCAGGTTGCTCAAGGCTTCATCCAACCTGGCCCTGAACACTGCCAGGGTTGGGGCAGCCACAGCCTCCCTGGGCAACCTGTGCCAGTGTCTCACCA
>NW_008687646.1:0-33930 GCF_000695815.1 Acanthisitta chloris | reverse complement strand
ACTCCTTGTCCTATCACTACAGTTCCTAACAAAGATTCCCTCTCCAGCTTCCCTATAGGCCCCCTTCAGATACTGGAAGATTGCTATGAGATCCTCACACAACCTTCTCCAGTCTGAACAGCCCCAACTCTCTCAGCCTGTCTTTGTAGTGGAGGTGGTCCTCTTATCAACTGCACGGCCTTCTCTGGACTTGCTCCAACAGTTCTTCTTACTAGTATAAGAACAAGAATGTCATACTGACTGGATGACTCTGACTGCCCCTTTGTTTGGGAGCAACTGCTGTGTGTCCATGTAAATAGACACACGTTAGACTTCCTCATCTGGTTCCTCCAGCTATTCCATATGGAAATAAAGGTAGCACAGAGATGAGCTGTAACACACCTATCTGAAGTACAGCATTAGGAACGGCAAGACAAATATTTAACTGAATTAACAGTTGTCTTTCCAGTAATTTAAAAATATGCACCTTCTATTCACATGACAACAAAACATTCTGGAAAAAAAATAATTATGTCTTGACTCCCAGCTCATTCCATGTTTTCCCTTTCTACAATATATAACTCTTCATTATGTATTTCTTTATACAGGACTTAAATAAGCACTCTGTTTAAACAGATCCTTCATTCTACAAGGATAGTTTATAGTTTCCAGTTTAAACAATTACAGTGGTGCGTCCCTGGCTAACGGATTGCCTTAACAGACCTTAACAGTTCGCAAACTCGCAGAGGAAACATCACAGAAGCAAAAATGCCAGTGTTTGAATTAAAGAAAGGCAAAATGAAGAACAAACATCAGCATCTAGTTTTACAACATTAATGGTGACCCAAATTAATTCAGCAGTACCTTTCCAATAGATGTCCCAAAACCAGTGCTAATTCCATCTCCATTTTTTATCTATTTCAAGACAAAAGCATATTTACCTGAGCTGAAGAGAGATGAATGTTTTTAATCAGATTTTGCCAGACAAACTATGTTCACAAACATAAAATATACTTATAACCCAATTTAACATACATTTAAGTAAGACAAACTCATGTCAGTAGAAAACTAAATACTATGTTTCTAACAACATGTTAATTCATGTCATTAGAAAACAAAACATGTATTTCTGAATTAGACACCTTCCCCTCCCAACATCTCAACCAATTCAGCCTCCTTCATCACTATTCTTTTCAGGATTTCAGGTCTTAGTAATGGTTGTTTATGAGACTTCACTAGAATAGCACCACAACTTGTTCTATCTAAGGGAAAGAAAAATATATACATACATATGCAATAGATATGTTAGGTCCCTACAAAAATAAACCAAAAGCTGATAGCTCCCATTCAGAAAAACAACCTGTCTTGAGAAAGAAGAAAGGAATTTACTTTTGATGATTCCACAGTACAGCCTGGCACCATATGTTTCATTTGGGGGTGTTTCTGCTTTTGTTTTTCTTCCCTCTTGAAGGACTACAGAAAGCTCTATTATGCATGGATTCAGAAACTACAAGTCAGCCAAAAGTCGCAGATCTCTCAGGACAGACATGCCCATCTTCATTTCACAGCAGGAGAACAATAGCTGCTTCAATATAGACACAACAAGCTCACACAATCTTTACATAGCCAGACAGAAAATCTGCCGTAGCTGATAGCTAGCTGCCTTTGAAACTCCACACAGATGTTCCTGTGTAACACCAGGATCAATTGCTGCTTTCTTGCTTCTGTATTTTCAAATTCCTCATTTTTTTTCATAGCAACCAAAATACAGTCTGTTTACTGCTCGTAATCTCTACAGAGCTTTGGGAAAATCAGATTTCAGAAGCAACAGAACCCAGGACACAGAAGCATACAGTGCACTATTCTTTAATCTGCAGTTTTTTTGCTCTTGGGGCCTACTTTGAAAGTAGGCTATCCACAAAGTTTGACAAAGACTCTGATTGTATTTGTATAATGATTTTCAAGAGCTTTGCTCAACAGCCTTCAGTGATCTTCTCCATGAATCTGTTTAGCAGCATATTGCATGGCTCCCCTGCCGTTGAAAATAATCCACTTCGATGTTTTTAATTATTAATTTCCTATCTGTAGATCTTCAAAACAAAAGTTATAGACAGAAAAAAGTGATTTGTAAAACACTCTGATTTGAGTGGCCAAAATTGGCAAAGCACTGGTTACAGTTCAAGGAAGAGAAAGTGTTACTGATAATACCCAACAAATTTACATGTCTAAAAATAATCTCATTAAGCCCATCTGTTAAACTTATGTCTCAGTGGTATATGGTGGGTTTTTTCCTGATGAGTCTCATTGGGTTTTGATTACAGCAGATTTGCACCAGTGGCTCCTTCACAGTTGCTACATTTTCCAGAAATAAACAAATGGCTCCTTTTAAACAATAGGGCAGTGCCTGTGTCCTACTGTAAAGTCTGACACTAAAACAAGTTTGACTTCTAGTAACACTGAAAACATACACTTCAGAGAACCTCCAGAAGCCCATGTTGGGATTTAAAATTAAGCAAACCCCAAATGAAGCAAAAGAATCTCAAAAACTATGTAACTTGTCAAGATGAAGGCTAATGTGTTACCCTGTAAAAACTCACCAGTTTTTGTTCAAGAACACTATCATCTGCATTTCTTCATTTCAAGGACCTCAAAGACAGAGAAAGGTGACAGTCCAGGAAGGGAAAGAAAAATAAAGCAGCTTGGAAAGGAGTAAAATAAAACAAAAGCTCAGAGGATGAAGCTGGAATGGAAGCTATGCATGTTACTCGTAGAAAGTATGCTTCATGCACCATTTGAATTCCAAGGTTTCACTTCAAAAATTTATCTGTGTCTCTCAGATATTTATGGAAATTTTACGGGCTATAAAGTTCTCCTTAGCTAAATTGATTCCCCTTTTCAAACTACAAAGCAAATTCTTTTTTCTTATAACTTTCCACAAAGATGCAGTTCAGTCCCACCTAACCAGCAAATGTATTTAAACATGCATAAACTCTTGGTCCTTTAGAGTTTACTGAGTAGGGACAGTATATTAAACTTGAATAAGGATATCTCAAATATCAAGACAGATTATGTATGTCACAGCAGGGGGTGAAAAAAGGCAAGGGAAACTCTTTTAGAGGGGCTTTGTTTTAGTTTAGGTTTTGGATGGCAGGGGTTGTTTGCTTTCTCATCTGTGTTGAAGCTTGGAATAGCCTGAAGCCGCGAGCAGCACAAATTAAGCAAGAGTAAGAGTGCAGCTGGAGAAGTCAAAAGGTAACATCGTATTGAATTCCTCACCATTAAACAGTGGAACAAAGGAAAATTAAATCTGAAATACCTGCTTTTCACTTTTATCCAAATTGGTCACTTTCGTTGTACAACACCACTTTTTGTGAAGCCATTTTAAACTACATAACCCCTGTATCTTCCTGTAAAAGCTGCTTTCCTAAATAACAAAGTGTTTAAAGCATACATTGATTAATTTCTCATTCGGAAAAACAGGCATAGCAACAAATTCAAGCTCTAAAATGTCAGTTTCCATTTTCTAGCAAGATTAACTAAGCTGACCTAGTTGATGCAAACTTAACCTTTAAAGACAGCAAAGTTTCTGGTAAACATCAGGGTTTACCTCTTCCTTACATCTAGGTCCACAGATCCATTAGAATGGCACATGTGCCTCCAGGGAGCAGATCAGCGTCAGGAAGAGTCTGTTTCTCCAGGAAGCAGAGCACAGTGTTCCAGTGTGGACATACAGCACAGTGTGAATGAGCAGCCCCTTCCTTCATCTGCTCTTTTCCCCTCCACTTTCTCACTCTCCTGTGCTGCCTCAGCAATTAGATCTACCAGTGACATCTGCAGTAAATAAGGGCCAAGACCCCAAGACTGAAAAATAAAAGAGCATGATACTGAACCTAGCACTTGACAGAGAAGTAGATCCTTACTTGAGCTGTACAACTGTTCAGAGCAGAAAATTCCTAAAGGACTCAAACCAAAGGAGGAAGAGTTTTCAAATTAATACAAGAGTGTGAATGGCCATGACAGTTACAGGGAACAGTTTCATGAGATAGAAACAACTATTTTGCCTAGGAAATTTCTTGAATTCAAATAAAATCTCCCACTGGAGATTCAGTAAACCTCAAGATACAGCAGGACATTTTAATACAGTGTTGGGAGAAATGAAGTCACAATCTATAAACTGCAGGGCTGGAATAAAATTTGTACCTTAAGGAACCATTTAATGCTGGGATCCTTGCAGAGAATACTTCTCTTGCATATGTTAACATCATCAGTATAATATCATCAAACTTTTGCCCAAAACTCTTGTAAAAAGCCATTAAGGTTATGCTTCGCATGTTTAACATGGTATATAACTGCTGGACTTTACATACACCAGTACAACACTCTTGACATCTTTCTGGAGCCTAACTCAGCAACATACCCATCATCAAAACACTCCTTTTAAATCTACACAAACCCAGATGGAAGCCTGCTATTCACCAGGAAACTCCCTCTGCCAAGGTGCGTTGCAAAGCCTCAGAGTTTTGTTAAACAAACCAAAGAGAAAGCAGTTCTCCCCACAGAAATGTATAAAAACAGTGTCTGGGCCACTCTCTCAGCCCAATGTTTTGTTTAAAAAAAACTAATCCAAATGCAGCCTCAAAAAAAAAAAAAGTAACTCCCCCCCCCACTTCTCACTGTGTCCTCACAGACTGGCTAGCAGAATGGGATTATCACTAGTGGTTTCCAGATGCAAAGAGACAGATCACAAACTCATTGGCAGGACTCAGGATCTGCTACGTACTTCCTCCCAGCTGCGAGAGCTGCTCTGCCTGCCAGCACTGTCACACAATGATGGTCCATCTTCCCTCACATAAACACAAGTGTCTGGACAGTTCACAAAGCAATGGGAAACTCTGATTCCCCTGGAACAGGGAATTGCTCTGCAGGTCAGGCATATCTACAGCTTTCATAACAAGTATAGATGTGGCCACTAGCACATGCCTGCTGTTAGAATCATATAGAATCACTGAATCATCAAGGTTAGAGGAGATCTCTAAGATCATCAAGTCCAAGCATTAACCTGCCACTGCTGTAACCCTAAACCATATCCTCGAGTGCCAGGTCCAGCACTTACAGGGATGGTGACTCCATCACCTCCTTGTGCAGTATTCCAGTGCCTGGCCACTCTAGCAGTGGAAAAAAGGTTTCCTAACATCTAATCTGAATCTCCTGTGTCTCAGTTTATGACCATTCCCTCTAGTCCTCTCACTGCAGCCATATTCAAGCAGGCAGGAGCAATATGACATTTCAGTGAGCAGCAGGTAAATGGAGCAGACTCTTGAATGCCCTTAGCCTTAGTCAAATCAAGAAGATCCCTTCAAATAAAAATTGCTCTTTAACACCAACAGAT
Source organism: Acanthisitta chloris (assembly GCF_000695815.1). Taxonomy (NCBI): domain Eukaryota; kingdom Metazoa; phylum Chordata; class Aves; order Passeriformes; family Acanthisittidae; genus Acanthisitta; species Acanthisitta chloris. Next base: position 28,562 of record NW_008687646.1, on the reverse strand, counting down.
GCAGAAGTGGATGATCCCCACAGCAGATGAGGACACAGAAGGGAGACATCCAGAGCCACCAGCCAAAACTCAACCATTGTAGCTCAACCAGCCTGTCTCTGCAAGAGAGCAAATATTTTGACAGGTCTCAGGAGGAGCTGGGCTTTGTTTCTGTGATATCACTTAACTCCTCACTGTTGACAACTGTGTCTTCCATTTATGCTTTTCTAGGGCATAGCCTTGTACCTGGAATCACTCATTTTAGCATGGCCAGTGCCACGTCTCCCAGCCACTCCTCAATCTAGAGTGCTCCATACAAGGGCCACAGCACCACGTCTCTCCTCACTGCATAAAGCACTACTTCGATTTCCAGGAACAGACCAGTTTATTTTCCTCTTTCCAAAACTAACATCACTGCTACTGTAATCCTGGAAAAAGAGATACCCAGGGGAAAATCAAACAGTAACAACAGAAGTTGTGAAAACAAAATGTCTTCCTTCCATCTGTGAAACACAACCACTGGGGAGGGCAAAGAGGGAATGCTTTGAACAGGAATCTCTGCATTAAGAATTTATTTAGATGTGTCAGACAGGCAGGGTCCTGCTGTGCTTGTCCCCAGTTATCTGGAAGCAGAAATAAGATGGGGAGAAGATTGCAAAGCTTTGATCTGAAGCAAAGCAAGGCTGACTTTGTGGTATCAGTCATGTCACGGCCTTACAGGCAGCCAAGCCTGAGATCTGTTCCTAAAACTATCATACATCTTACAGTACCCTGTATCCACTGACCTCCTTTGATCAAAATGATGTGTAGCCCCTTTTGCACCCACAATGAAAGCATCTCATAGAAGAAAGAAGTCTGCCTGTAACCCCAGGCTGTGACTCAGGAGCAACCAAACTAGTTTGAAGTCTTCTTCCCACCTGAAAAGGAACATGACAGAGGCTTTCCACTCCTGCTGTCAGTCCTGTCTTCTTCCCTCCCTTATATCAGAACATGACAGATCACCCTAACATGGCACTGCATTTAAAAGCCTGGATATGTTTTCCCTTGGATTAGTTTGGGAAAGGGGAAGAGCAGGGCTGGTCATTAGCAGAGCCAGGCTATGCCTTCACTCGGTTCTGGGGAGTCTAGACACTGGGTTGCTCCCAAGACTACCCTATTCAAGCACCACTGGAAAAGGCTGCTCATCTGTGGGATTTTAGAGCATCTCTAATTTGCCCCATCTGTAGTACTTTTACTGATATTGTTTGACTGGAGTCAGGCCCACACATTATTTTTTTCTGGAGACATCTCTGCTTTCCATTAGGACTGCAGTGCTGCGCAAATGCTCGGCCTTGGTAATTGCTCATGTTAAAGCTTTCTGTAGTCATGGCAGAAGATAAACAGAAACTCTGTCAGATTTAGGAGAGACCTACCTAAAAATGTTATTAATATGCTGGTTTGTTTCAACTGACTGAAGGGTACAATCATTTAACATAAACAAAACCATTTTCTTATTTAGTAACACAACCATGGTTAAGTTTGTAGCACACTATTTCATTAGAATAAAACATCTGTAAATGAAGTAAGGAGGGCACACTGGCATTGTGTGTCCTAAATACCTTAACACGGATATAGTCACAGTATTTTGTGCAGTAACCTGCAAATGGATGTATTTTACAAATGTGTGCATAAAGTTACCCAACTTCAGGGAAAAATGCACGTTTTGCAGTTCAGTTAGAAAACATGACACTTCCATGGAATAATGTACCTACTGCCTGCTACTTACCTTCACTTGTTGGAGAAAACTAAACTTAAAGTCTAAGATAATAACTGCTAATGATACACTGACCTACCTTAGAACAAAAGACATACCTTCACCTTTCACTATGCAAGCATCCAGGATCTTATAGAATACTATCTGTTCTAAATAGCACTTTAGAACTACAAGCTTAATTAAAGAACAGGAATTTAAATGGCCAAAAGCTATCCATCAATTAACAAACTAATTTATCTTACCACATCTGAGCACATATCTGATCACTTGAAGTGTGTGCCGAGAGATACAGCACTTCCTTCCTCCAATTTTTAAACCTAGAGTACTCTTAAAATATCTGCCCATTCACCACTGTTTTGAACATCAGCAGAAGCTCTTCAGTGGTCAGCTGACCAAAAAAAAAAACCAAGTAAAAAAGAGATTTTTCTCACACCATCTGAATAGTCCTACTTAAAAGAGAGTGCTAAAATCATGTCAGGATCAACCAGATACCCAATCTTTGCCACTTGTAAGGGTGAAAACACTCTGAAGCTAAGCCATCTCCTGATAAAAAACATTATGCAAAAACAATCTTTATATTTTTAAGTAAATTGTGGCACTGGAGGAACCTCCTGTCTCAATACAGATAAAGAAATCTTTTTGTCGGATAAGGTTTCATTTGCATCCTTCTTTGGCAGCAAGAGACTTCATGTGCTCATCTCTTAGGATGGTGGAGGTCTTAGGGAAAAAAACCAACTAACTCAAAACAACAAAACCCCCGCCATTTAATAGAGATTTCCAAGCTTTCAAGAGCAGCACCTTGTTATCACAGATTTAGTGAAACTCAGTAATAGATGTACAATAGTTCCTCTAATAGATGAGATAAAAAATCCTGTAATTCTGTGAGTAACAAAAATTTATATTAACCCGATCCTTTCCTTTTTAGCTCTCCTCTCCATGTCAAACTCCTGTTACAGGCGTTGCAGATAAAATCTGCCAGGCCCATACTTCCAGTACACTACTTATATCCCACATAAAGTGAAGTCAGTTCTCAGTAAATACAGGATGTAGTCGAAACAGTGCAAAAAATACTCAAAATTTTAAACTCATCCACAAAAGAGCTGTCTTTAGATCAAATTAATGCATTTCCAAGACATAGGTATTTCTGTGTCTGTGCATCTGTAATCTGCATCTCTAGTTAGAAAAGCTCCATGGATGTTTAGTTAACTGCATCAGTGACTTACAGTATTCTAAACGTTTTGAGAAGAGGAAAAAAAAGAGCAAAACCAAAAAAAACCCCCAATGTTTCTCCAACAACAGCATGAAACAAAATGAGATCCCACTGTATTTCAGAAAAAATTCTCTTAAACCCAAGTTCAGTCCATAAACATTAGCCCCTTAAATCAAATGGAGCTTATAAATGATTAAGCTTTAACAATCCCACCCCACTCCAGAGGGCCAGATAAAATCTGCTGCTTCTTAATTGGCAAAATATTTAACCAGTCTGAATAATCACTTAGAGAGAAGTTAACCCTGTGATTCCATGTGTTTAAACATTAACATTTACAGTCTGCAGAAGGTATAAGCCAGTTACTTTAACAAAAGGTATTTGCAGCTCATTTCCTTTGATGTGGAAACACATACAATAGCGACTAGCAAATAGCAACTTTTACACATCAAGTAACTTTCTTTACTTTAATTATAACTAGGAACCTGGTAGTCTGAATACTATTTCTAATTCTTTATGATCCAAGAAACGAATTTAAACCAATTTTCTCAGTTAAATGTCTTTACAATCTTACCTAACGTGCAAAAAATCTCAGAAAAATTCACCTGGTCAAACATCTGAGCACAGTTGCTGGACAAATGTCATTATCCCAACAAGCAGACAGAAGAGCATTTTCTTATATTCCTTCAGGAGGGGAATACCAATTTTATCTTAGAATGCAAAAGTTTGAAACAAAAAAAACCATTTCTGACTATCTCTTTGGAAAAACTGACATATACTAGCATAGCTCCAAAGTAAAGATTCTTAAGCAAGAATCTAAAGCAAAATATACGCTAGAGAATAGCTGAATTTTACCTTCAATCCTAGCATGTTAAAGAAAACAAGATTATTTCCCTTTGATCTATGATAAAAAGCAGTCAGGTATAGCAAGCAGTAATCTTCCACTGGAGCCACTGGTTTTCAGCTCCTTGGAAATGATCAAGCCTTAAATGTGAGGAATGTCTCACAGTGATAAACACAGGATACATCACATGACGTACTTCCAAAATCCACTAGAACTATACTAGCAAATGGCACCTAACACCCTTTCTCTGGTGACACTATGCAGAGAATTTTCAACACAGCTGATAATTAGGTGTGCAAAGTTAACATCAAGTTGCTTAATGCTGACACCTAAAATTAGAACTGGGAGGAAGTGAGTTCTAAAACATAAGTCTAACGAGACACCAGCACAGCAGCCAGGCCTGCCTGCCTGCCCCACAGCACTGACAGCTCAGCAGTCAGCTCTTTGTTGGACCAAGGAGTTTCTTTCGCTGGTGCCAAAACACAGGTGCTTTCAACATACGTTTTTTCTGTATCAGAAGCCTAACACCAGCCTTTGTCACCACTCACAGGTAACACCCCAAAATTCTGATCAAAACGTGATGGATGTGATGCTTTACATTTCGCAGACTCTCTGGACATTTTATATTGTTCACATGTTTAAGGAGTCACCTAAAACGAGTCATGCCCCTAAGCACAAGGATCAGAAATGGTAACTCCCCATTCCCATCTGCAGGCACCAGCTAAAAAGTCTCAAAATCAGATTTCATCAATCATTTTCTCCCTCCTCCTGGCTCTCTTATTCTCAAAATGAGTGGGTCAGCTTCAATAAGATGGGAAAATCCCCTAACTCCTCTCCTTCCAACGACTCTGTGACATGCTGGTGAAAACACACAACTCAGATCTGATGACTACACAAGGGTCGCTCAGCCTTGAAGAGAGTAGTGAATACATTTGCAGTGCAAGCACAGGCAAAAGGAGGTTTTGGCACTACCTCTTTGACCAATATGCTATGGGACTACAGAGCAGGCACAGATCTTTTACCTACACATCATGAGGAGAGAATCCCATGTTGGTAGAGATGACCAGCACTCACCAGCTAGGTATCTCCACTCCAAAGCAGCAACATTTTCCATGGGCTAATTCTGCAAGCCTCACCATTCCCTTGACATCTCTGCTACTCACTACTGATTCTATACATATTGCAGGCTCTAAAATCAGGTAACATGAATCAGGTGCTGAATTGTTCAGCTTAACATGGGATTTGAACCTTGAGTTGCTTTGAAGCTGCACCCAGCACTTTTATGACTTAATATACTTGTATATCAATTTCTGGCAGAATTTTAAAGCAAGCCATTCTGAAAACAAATGTATGGAAGAAAAATGAATCAAGGGAAAGATTCCGTTTCCCTTTTACATGCATGACTCATTTTAATTATCCTCCTGCAGGCAGATCAGTTAATTGCTAGAAACAACTGATTATTCACTCCTGTTCTCATTAGTTAAAAGCCATTGCACAATCAGACTGAAAAATCATAGCATGAACTAAGAACAGACCTTGCTTTATATTTCTAGCATTTTTACTTTATTTTGTATTTTTACCCTATTTTCAACGATATTTTTTGGAAAATAATGATAAGTCTACATTGCTCAGGCCTGGTTTTAATTTTTTAACATCTGAAATTGGTTACACCGGCTAATAAAGCATTGTAGTATCTACTTTTTAAGCTAAGTATTCAGATGTGTCTCTAGAAGTTTATGTTTAAATCAGTGAATTATAAAGGCTTTATTTCACAGCATAACTCAGTACACAGGATTTTCTTCAAAGCACTCATCAGATCAAGGTTTGTTTTTATTTTACTGTACCATGAGGGATCTCAAACTAAACTAATTTGTCAGGGAAGGGCGAAAGAGACAAAAATTGTCTTGCTTTTTTGGGTTATGTGGTTTGCTTTAGGGTTGGGTTTTTTTTTGTGAAACAGTAGAAGTCATGCTGGAAAGAGAAGACTTGAAAATCTAATAGAGCCCTAGTAACATGGCAAGTGTTCAGCTAATGAGATCATGCCAAAACTAGCACCTCTAATAGACATAAAATGGAATGACAATGACGAAAGCTGAAAAAAGATATTTTTCATTCTCTCTGAAGGAGTTGTGTATTGCAGCTGGGAAGATAGCTTTTTTTTTAAGAAAAAAAAAAAGAAATCAAATACACATGTTGGTATTTCAGCCTGGAAATAAGACATGGCAGGTATAAAAAATGCAGTCACCCAGCTGCCACTAGTTATTATTGAAGAGCAATATATCTAGAGAAATTATTTGGATTTATGGACATTCTCAATTACATTCAGCTCTTCAAGAATGTATTATTTCATACAGGAGATGCCTCCAAAAAAGCATTCAAGCTTGTGAGGGAGGAAAAACTCTGGGCCATTGGTTGCTGCCAAGGTAAGCACTAGTAGGGTCCATCTGGCCAGATGGACGTGGCAGTAACTGCACTGATGTGTGACTGCACTGCAGGAGGGAATATCCCACAACAAGCTGACCAGGGTAGGAAGCACAGCCAAGTAGAAAGCACTGGTGATCCTGACTGGCATGACAGTAGTGCTGTAGCTCAATCAATTTCACCAGCCTCTTTCTAATCAGGACTTTATCTAGAGTTCTCAAAGTGCAACCCTTTAAGGGACGTCAGTGTTCACAGGCACTGTGTGGTGTACAGATTAGTCAAGGACCTGACACAGGAAACATTGATTTATGTTCTCCATGCAAATATAACCAGCTAGAAACATAGCTAGCCCTCTGACCAGCAAGTGCAATGTGTCCTACCCTGGGTCAGGGCAACCCCTGGTATCAATCCAGGCTGGGGAATGAACAGGTCAAGTCAGCCCTGCTGAGAAGGACTTGGGGGTGCTGGTGGATGAAAAGCTGGACATGAGACAGCAATGTACACATGTAGCCCAGAAAGCCAACAACATCCTGGGCTGCATCAAAAGAAATGTGGCCAGCAGGACAAGGGAGGTAATTCCACTCTACTCTCATGAGACCCCACATGGAGTGCTGCATCCGTCTCTGGGGTCCCACATGGTGCAAGGGCATGGACCTGTTGGACCAAGTCCACAGGCAGCCACAGAAATGATGCAAGGGCTGGACCACCTCTCCTATGAGGACAGGCTGAGAGAGCTGGGGCTGTTCCAGCTAGAGAAGAGAAGACTCCAGGGAGACCTTATAGCACACTCCAGTACCTAAAAGGGCCTATGAGAAAACTGGAGAGGGACTTTTACAAGGGCATGTAGTGACAGGACAAAGGGGAATTGCTGTAAGCTAAAAGAGGGCAGATCCAGATCAGATATAAGGAAGAAAGGTTTTACAATGAGAGCAGTGAAACACTGGGACAGGCTGCCCAGAGAGGTGATAGGTGCCCCATCTTTGGAAACTTTCAGTGTCAGGTTGGACAGGGAAAACCCAATATAGTTGAGGATATCCCTGCCCATTGTAGAGGGGTTGGACTAGACAACCTTTAAAGGTAACTTCCAGCCCACTATTCTATATGATTCTCTGAATGAGATTTGTACCCTATGGAAGCAGAAAGGAAACTACATAACTCAAGCCATATGACTTCCCTGAAATAATTCAGTGTTGAATTACAGTTTGTTTTTCAGGGTGAAAAAAGGCATAATCTTGATTCTAGAATTGCATGTAGCTTTCTCCCTGAAACCATACCTCAGTCCACAATAGACTTTTCTGCCTCTTCTTTGGTCACAGTCAACATTCTCTTTGATTCATAGATGTTAGCAGGGTATTCCAGTAACAGTTGTGCCAGTGACAAATACACAACACAACCTCTACTCCTAGGCAAAGCACCTTATCTTCATATACAGCAGTAGTGACAGCTCTTTCCTTGCACCCTGCTATGTTGAGAACTTATGTTGAGCTGATTGTCTGCTGTGACTCTCTATTTATTGCCACATTTCCACAGGACATGCCCATAGGAGTTATTCACATTTCCCATCAGGATGACTTTGACCCAAACTTGCAATTAAGCAGACTCAGCTTACCAACCTGTCCACATCACCATCTCTTACTGTTATTTCTCATTCCACTAACTGTATGTCATTGGCAGGGAAAGGATTGATTTTTTTTCCATAACTGGTGATTTTTGAATACTCTTTTTATGTTGCAGCTTAAACAAGAATTAATCCAGAAATATCCTAATGCCTTCACTGCCCAAAACTCAGACTGATTGACCACAGAGCCCTTTAGGACCTGGGCAAGCTCTGGTTTTGTGACTCTTCATGGGCTCACATGGGTAATGTGATTTTTGTTCAATACCAGCAATAAAATGATCAGTGAAGAGCCAGCAGCTTATCTGCAAACCCAGCTAAACAAGGAAAGCTCCACATTTACAGTTATATTAGGTACTTGTCAGTCAGCCAGGTCAAAACTCATCTCTTGATTTTGCTTTGGTTTACTTTATGAATAAAAATGGGTCTTGAAAGGTTAAATACTTCACATAGACTATTACACATCTTTATCCACTTGTCACTTCACATTAAAAATTATCAAGTTAATTTCACCAGATCAATTTTCCACAAACCTACAGCAGTTAGAATTAGTTTTATACACTTATTCCAGTGCCTCTCAATTCAATCCCATCATAGACAGCTCAGTGTCCTACACAAAGCCTGGCTTATCCAGCATTTCTGTCCAGCCTGCCCAGCACCTTTTCCCTGGAGGAAGAAGAGTGTGGTTTTCAGGTAGCACCCACTGCTTGAAGCACAAAACATTACCTCCTACCACAAATGGATGCAGAAGGTCAGGCTGAAACTACTGGTGATGGGAGCCAGTGACCTTTCCTAGGGTATCACTGCCTGCCACCATCAGTCTGCTCTTACCTCCTCAGGCAGCAGGAGCACTAAGACCATTCAGGGCTGACAGCACAGTCCACCTGCACATCTGTACATTCAGCTGTCTTCCTAACCTCTCCTTCCCAACAGCCCATAACAAAACACAGATCCAGCCCACAAGTCCATGTTGTACAACATTAAGTCATCACATGTAATCTAATAAACTAGAGACAAAACACTTATGTCATACTTTAGTCTCTGAAATCTCTCCAGAAGAAAAAAATAAGTGGGAAGGGTGGGTAGGATGGGGATGTAAATAGCATTAACCGTCCAGATAACTTACTGCTCAGCTTTTCCACGTTTTCTGAACACTTTCTTTGGCCTTGGTGATTTTACAGGATGCTGTTTAACAGCTGGAGTTAATGGGCTGGAATTTGTTTTGTTATAGACCTGTGAAAAGAGCTACAGTGTCTCTTCCAGATACTGAACAACACTATCTAATAAAATCCTTGTTGGTTTTGCCCTCTCATTTACAGTTATATCATTCCTGTTGAGTAATGCACCCACTGTAATGCTGCAGTTCAATATGCTCCTTATGGAAAAAACTTAACAGCCCTGAACAAAGTGATCAGGACAGTCACACCCATGGAGCAGTCTTGACTTATTCTAAACAAGATTTGTAGCTGCCTCCTTATCAGTGTCCAAAGATTGAAGTCACATCTGAGGTGAAACTCAGGAGTTTCAACTGTGAGGAGAACTCAGGAGACAGAGTTCTGAAAACACTGGTTATTATCCCACCTAATAAATTAAAGCACAAAGGATTAATGTAAAAAAAACTGATTATTTTTGTATCATTCAGATTTAATACAGAAATACTGTGTGCCCTAGAAATGAACAGACAGCTGAAGTTTAATGGGTGGTACTGGGAAGCACTCTGAGTTGTGTGTCATGGTGAGCAAAACCCACTGCGAAGCTTTTAAAATTAAAAATCTGCTGTGTAGCTGCACTGAGCAGCTGGAGACCAGACTTTGGGACCCAGAGGCCCCCTGGCAATTCTGTAGTCTCAAATAACTCACAAAGAAAGTGCCTGGATGTTTCTTCAGAATTTTAAGACAACTTAAAATGAGCATGGAGCAGTTGGTGCTGAAAAAGAGCTTTAACAGCAACTACACCAGTTATTGGGGGTTTTCATTAAATTTCCAGCTTACAATTTCCATTTCTGCACATGTAGAACTAACTTCTTCTCATCTATGTGACCCCAAGTATATTTATCATGTATAATCTTGATGGGTGGAAACCATACATATCAATCCACTTCCTTTTACCCTGCATAATACCTCTGTAAACTCCAGTCAGATCTCTGTGGCACTGAAACACTCACTGCCAAATGGATCATCTGTCTTTCAACACTTTTGAGACAAGTAATTTTCTTCCATTTTAGATCAACAGATTCATATAAACTTAGAATATAAATATATGTCTAAAAGCTGCCTACAGCTATCCCTAGTTATTAAAATTTCCAGCATCAGTTCCTGTTATAATTGATCCTGGTATTTTCCCATATGGAGTTTTACACAGGAAAGGAAGATTGCATCTCTTAAATGTCAGTCAGCTTCTGAGATAACTTAATAAAACCCCGGACTCTCATCATCATGAGCTCAACACTGTTCAGTGTCCTTAAAGAAAGAAGCTCCAGACAACATGAAACAGTAATCCCTCTTGACGAGAAAGAGAAATAGATTTAACATTCATAGCATTATTTAGCACACTCTGGTTGCCTTTTTTGTTTTTTAAACCCCAAATGAAAACTGTGTCCTGTCACACTGACTACTACAGTTCTCCTGAAGTCACCTGGAGGTATATCATAGACATTTCATGGTGTAACTTTTGTATAGTCTTACCATGTTTTAAGAATTGGGATTTTGTGTATTCAATGATACATTAAATAAATAAGTGGAATTAGGCTTCTGTAAGTGACTTGTTCATTTGATACCACATGGCCTGTGCTGGTGCTCTCTCCAAAGCTGCTGACATGCAGTCCCAGAACATTCTTCTTCCACCAAATTCAGACCAACCACAAAAACAGAAGGATGACAAGACTGTGATGTACCCACAAGTACAAATGTGAGCATGACAATTTCTTGCTCCATGATCACACTCCTAAAGGCAAACTTGTATTTCAGGATGGGAAAACGATAAAATTTCAAGAGTGCTCCATCACGTATGGGAGACTAATGAGGTCTTGGTGCCAAAAGCTAATCAAAAAGTGCCACAAAATGGGACCATATGCCCAGAATACACCACAAAATGTACACCACACACATGAAGAGCAGATGGAAAACACATTGTTATATGCAGCACAAAGGTCAGTTTGTTCTTCCTTGAAAACAGCAATAGAACTCTTAAGTAAAGTAAATATCTCTCTTCTTTCACTATTATCTGCACTCATTTCTTTCTCAGATGCTCAACATAAGCTTTATTAATTGACTAAAAGAATAATAAATACAGGCTCGAAGGAACTGCCAGAGGCAGGGAATAAAATATTCAAGGAACTAAAGTGAGCATGAACTCTTCTGAAGCAAGTACCTTCATTTCAGCTGAAACAAGACAGAGAGGCTCCCCTTCACAGGCATATTTTCAATACAAAAAAATCAATACTTGAAATTTTACCGAAAAACTTACACCATCAGTCATGACAGCTCAATTTTCTGCAGTTCTATTACTGTCAAAACACAGGAAACTCCAATTTCAAATCTAATTTTGTGTCGTCTGTTGATAAGAGGAAAACAAATGTACTATTGGAGCCTGTTTTAGAATAAAACCAAGTAGTGTGTTAGAAATTGACAGAATTTGTTTTAAATTGTCATGTTACAGAAAGATCCCTAGCTATAAATGAAAGAATAACAGATACTGTACATGTTTTACCAATCACACATCAATATCCCTCAGTTATGTTTAGGAATACTGAGGTTTCTTAGAAGGATTTTTTCCCAATAGTAGCCATGCCAGAATATGGACAGGTAAGGATTTGGTTGCTTCTTTAAAAGTCAACCAACTCAAACTATTCATTCAGTTAAAAAGTCCAATAGTTCAACAATGCAATGGGAAAAAAACCTGTTAAAAGGGATAAGCTAACTTTGCCTCTAGGAACTAGTTGTGTTAATTTTATTTTTTTGCAATACTCACCTTTTTTCAAGTATCAAATGTAAATGCACAGACTAAAATTCAAAGCAGGAGGAATCACAGAGACCTATCTAAAATTACGAAGTAAGCAAGTGTCTCATAACTTCAAAATCTGCATTTACCATGGATAATTAATTTAATAAACCACACTTCCTGGCAGTGTGCTAAACCCACCTCTTCAGGAAACACCAGAAGAATGTATGACTACAATGTGGTTGGTCCCTGAGTTATCTGAAAAGCACATTGTAAGCAGTATTCATTAGCTCATAAGAAGGGATTTAGTTATGAGGTTTTGGAAAGGGAGTAGAAATAGCTCAGCTGTTCCTCCTGTTCAAAAACCTCTGCATTAACATTTACCCATTTTTTTAAGGCAGAGGTCAGATTTGCTAGTTTTGTTTGATGTAGTTTATTGTCTGTTGGTTATATTTAAAGTTGCCAGTGAATGATTAAATGAAGCGTCTCTTGACATCATCCCACATGAAAGACTGGGGACTTCTACTAGCTGTACCATCCCTATCCGAAATGCACAACTCCCCGGTAGCTGTCCATGCTTTTAAGATAATAGTGACTTCAAATGAACTTGTTCTAAGAAAAAGGTATTGCACAGACATGTCTGGTGGATGTTTGATGAAAAGGAGAGTCCACTCTTTTGGCTACTGGAAGACATAGAGCTTCTCAGATATTCAGTCATAAGTAACCACATGTACAAACAAAATGTATAAATCCCAATTAAAGTAAAGAGTGCAGTATGATCTCTGGCTTCATGATTGGCAGGGGTCCTTTGGTCACATGGTGCAGCATCAACAGTGGACAAATGGACTCTGGAGTCTTCATGAGTGAGGGAGATGGGGGCAGGCCACAGTTTGCAATTCATCCAGCTCAGTGTCCTCTCTCTACTCATGACCGATGTGCCTCAAGAACAGAGATGGGAATGACAGGCACGATCACATCATTACAGGAAACAAAACAGAAAGCCACAAAAATAGAGGAAAAATAATGGAAAGCATGCCAGTTTAAATGTAGGAAATGGAAAAGTTTCCCCGACATGGAGAGTGAAAGGGTTAAACACAAACCTACAGTATTGCAGTACGTAGGTTCTGTATATTAAGATCAATACTCAGCGAAGATTTCCATTACAGCTTCTAATATAAGTTCAAGAACTAGTGAGCTTTAGCACTAATGAAGCTAAAGATCATCTAAAACAAAACAAATCCCACAAATTGTTCTTAGAAACAGGAGGTAGGGAACAGTCTGCTGCGCCAAGGTCAGTGCAGGACTGCTCATTACAGCATCGGTCCCTGAACAAAGCATCCCATCTAATTTTATCATATCTGTCTAATGCAATTTTTGCTATTTGACAGGAAACAATTCCAGAGAAAATTATTTCAATACAGAAAGTAACACTGAAACACAGCACACATTTTACTCATTTCATGCTATTATCACCTTGCTTCTTTGACCTAATTTCACCACTGTTGAACAAAGCCATTAAGAGCAGTTTTGTTTTCCTCATAAATCATCCTACCAACCCTTTGATCCTTTTGACACCTTCTTCTTAATTCCTTTGATTCCATCAACCTCTTTTCATAACAGGCGCCTTGAAATGCCTGCAATTCAAACAAATGTAAGTGTACTCCAGGACAGAGAGGTGTGTTATGAAACAAGGAAGAAAGATTTTTTCTTTCCTCCCTTTCTTGGTCCATAGAATACTTTTGCAGCCAATTGGAATTGGTCATTTTTCATTACTACCTCAAACTCAGATCTCATGTATTTTCCTGGTTCTTTAAATAGTAACAGCTTTTATGTCTCTCAGACATGTTTTCTTTTTAGTTTCAACTGCATATCTCCATAGTATTCAAAAACATATTTCCAGATAAAACTCAGTGAAATATTTTTCCTCCTCTTATTTAATTTGGCAGGTTTGATGGTGAATGAAGGATGATACTATGATGTCTCTCTCTGATGGTATTTTTTCACAGATTTCTGTCCTGAAAAATTAAATATTAATTTTGCACAAGACTGAACTGTGAGGTCTAAAAAATTATTTATGAAATCATGTCAATTATGGTAAAATAATAGTCTTAGCACATGCCCAATCAGACAGAATAAAGACGCTGTGTTTTTGTAAGACTAAAAATACATCTCAAAAGTTACCAGTGTAACATTATTATAAATATTAAATAAGACAAAAACTGCATTTTCTTTTATAATATTTTCCACTCAGTGCCTGTGTTTCAAAATTTAGCTGTTCATGTACTTAAACAGCTACCTACCTTGTGCTGGAACAAACCAATGCATAGGTGGAGAATCTTCCAACTGAGCTGAGAAAAAAAATCAGCACACTGAAAAATAAGTGAAAGGGAGCCAAAATAACTCCCCTCTAAAAACAGAAACTCATCTAAGCATATGAAAAAAAACATATCCATTAGGGAAAATAGTTTATCTCCTGTTTCTGAAAAGATATAATAAATAACAGACACAACTACAGTGTGGGCCATGTCCAGGAAGTCTGTGAGGTTCCCTGGGCCACACACTCCCTCCAGAAAGTCAAGCATATTAATGATGAAGCAACTCGCCCACTCAGGGCGATGCTCAGATCACTTACATATGGCTCAAAAAGTAGAGAGAGAGACATTCACCAGATGTTTACCAGCACCTCAAGAGCTATTACCATTGCCAGACTGAATGCCAGTTGTCCCAGTGGCATTTGAGGATGCAGAAATAGCTGCAGGCCCCTTCACAGGCTTGCTCTCCCTAATATTTCCAATGCAATGGGAGAAACAAATTAGTTTTTAGACAAAGTCTTCTGTTGACTGCTTCATTTATTATTTTAAACTTCAAGACACAAAAGCCTTCAGAACTGCAGAGCTCTCTAAGACACAGTGAGCAGCCACAGAAGTAGGTATGGATCATCCTGTGCCAGCCTACAACTTACAAACACCCAAAGCTTCATGCAAAAGGAAAGGGACAACCAACTACCTCCTGATCATGCTAAGTTACAGCAGGAGGAATATGAAATTTTTCATTCAATGGTTGCTTCACCTCCAACTGGCTGATAGGTTAGGTATGTCTGCCCTTTCCGAAAACCAAATACTCTTCTAAACAAGACGGATTACACAGGAACGATTCAAAAACTTGGCTCTCAGCAAAGCCATAATCCAGGGGGAGAGCTCAACTAAAAAATAATTTATTCCACTGTGAGTGCATGTGAACTTCAAAGAAAAAAAGGAGAAAATTTAAGTTCAAGCTTCTGCAGAGTAGACAGGTTTATGCTGACTATAGCCATATACCATAGTTTTCCATTTTACATCTTTATCTCAGTCAAATGAAGACACACACACAAAAATAAAAACAACTAAAATATAGCATGCATAGAAAAATTAAAATTCAAAGCTTAAAATGTGAATTGTAATGTCCTCTGCTCAATAAGGACAATGCTGGGTAGAAATTTTCATTCCTCTCTTGGTTCATAAACAAAGCCGATTATTACATTACTAAACCATTAATGGAGTAACAGCATGCACATGTTAAAACAATAGAAACATCCAATTCAAACTATTTAAATCCAGAGCTACTAGGACATACAACTCATCCAGGATAAAAGAATTAATGTCGAGTTATATGCAAAAACAGAACAGCTGTGTACAAAGAGACTTTAGCAAGTTGCCAGTGGTGAGCAGCAGACTTAGAACTGGTAGGTGGACATGTTTATTGTTCTTTAAACAGGACACTAGCCTCACTGCAAGACCAGCAGACCGACTACTTCTATCATCGGGTAATGAGATAAACACAGATTATGAGATAGGCTCTTTGCTTCTCTCAAGTAAAACCAAGATGCCTGTGGGAATCCAAAGACAACAGAGCGCTCTCTGTCCTGAGCAAGAAAGCTTACGGAGGAGCAGTTGGGGTGAGAGATGTGTGGATTTTGCCAGGACGAGCCCAGATTCTGAAGTTTGTTAAATTCTTGTGTCCACCTTTACACTGTCTCTTGGACCTCTCTTTACAAGGACAATGCCCTGTGCATAGCACTCTCCTAGACATCTGCCAATACTAAGACAGTGTTCAGACTCTTCTAGACATCTGTGAATATTAAGCCAGTGCTTATTTGTTAGTATTTCATGCAATTTTCTTTGCTATTTTTACAAATTACAGTTCCTTTAGAAAAACAAACACTTAACCATACCTGCTTCCTCTCTGAATATGACACACAGTGATGTCCTGAGATTCTGAGGCTGTGCAGAAAACCACAGGAAACTAACATTAAAACCAAAACAGTGCTTTCTACAAAAACCACTTGAAATAAGATTTATATTTCCGAGAAGCTGACTGAGGGGAGACATATAATGGTCTAAGTCAGCCCACAAAACTAAGCATCAGAGTGCAAACTGCTTTGCCACACGTTGGGACAGTAATTGCCCATTCCTCATTTATCAGACTAACATCTCCCTGACATGGGCTGTAATGTCTGACAACTTCAGAGATAATGTGGAGTGTATTACATGTGTTTGAAAAGATGTCTACACATATACCTCTCTCTTCAGCTGATTAATGATACCTTGGCCTGGATAGACACAGGTCTGATGTACTGGATTTTTATCAAACAGTGCTTCTAAATAACCATTCACATTATCAGATAAAGAAAAGCACAAGTGATTAATGATAGCATTGATTTTGATCTGTCTTTGCTCAGTCCTTCCAGTAAAGGAAAGTACATTGGGGAGATATTAGTTTTCCAAATTATCTGGCTTGTCTGAAGTAAATCTGAACTCTTCATCCTCACTGGACAAAAAATAAATGTACTCAATAACATATTTCACTTAGTCAAAAGAACCAGCATGAATGGAGAGTGAAGCAATTAAATATCTATGCCTGCAAATGTAGACTATCCCTTGGCAGAGAACTTTATGGTCACAGACATAGATTCAGAATGAAAAACTTCAAATGGAAGATGTCTTAAATGGTAATGAAATTATTTTTATTATGTTATAATTTCTTGTACATTTGAGACACTTTCCGTCTTCTTTAATTATTGTGTAATATAGAACGAAGAATGAAATAGTGTCTGACAACTTCGTCAGATGTGCATTATTATTATTACCTTTCTCCTAAAAAGTATGGTCTGTTTACATAAGAACTTAGAAAAAGAATCACTATCATAAGTAATTTATCTAAGGTTAATGATTAGTAAATTGATTGATTGACAGCCAGATACAAAGACATTTTTCTCTTTTGCATTATAACTCAATAGCAAAAGGCTAAATGGAGAAAAATATAAAAAGGATGGTTTTGACTGTTTTCACAGGCCGTATCTAAAGTATGAGCAGCTCAGATATGTTCTCTGTGTCTCTGGCAGAGAACCTCGCACTATACTTCAGCTAAAAGGCAGTCAGATATCTAAACAGTAGCTTCATGTTACCTGACATACTTCTAAGTATAATCAGTTAATGACATGGCTGTGCCTTTCCCTGTGCATACAGGAGAGGTGTTTTAGTCCAACACAACAGCTGGACAACTTTACTGTCTAAACAGAAAAGTTAACTTCCTTTATCAATTCCAAAATACCCAGCCGTGATGCTGTTGACTGTCACTAATTACATTTGGCACAGCTGTAACAAACCTTCAGAGAAGAGAATTCTATTTGCTGTATGCAAATAGATCATCAGTCCAAATATTCGTAGGTATCAGGAGATGATGTTTGAACACGAAGACACCTCTGTGTTTTCCTACAGTCTATTCTTAAGGTAGTCACAAAACAACTCTGCTGCAGTACATTAATAAATGTTCACTCAGTGTGTAGAGATCAAAGTAGTTACTGTATACAAATGTGCCAACAATAACAAAACAACACTCACAGTTATTTACAACAAAGTTCAATAGTCTCACCTACACAAACCCAAATGTTGCCTTTCCTTCCCCATCTCCAAAGCCACATACTTAGTACAGCCCACTCTGATATGCGAAGCAAACTGTATGGAGTTCAAATATGATCAATCTACCCCAGCAGCAGATGTGGGAACAGACTACACAGCCTCAGGAAGGAACTTCCTAACATCTGCATGATCTTTGCCTCTCTAATCCAGACCCCACTGCAGCAGCACAGGATAAATCTGGGAACTCAACCACCAGTAACACAGGACCGTCTAATAGTTGGTATAATAAAAAAAAATCCTCTATGGCACCATAATCACTGCACAGGCTTTGCAGCTCCAGGCAAAATTACTTTCTCTCCTGCCTCAAACCACTCAAAAAAGGAGAATAAAATTGCTTGTTTTGTTTTACAAGAATAGAGGAAATATTTAGGTGATAAGATGTGATGAACCCTACAGATAGAGTGTGGAAGGAGAGGCATAGTGACTTTGGAAAACCCAGCAAAAGTGTGTTAAGCCTATCAATACATGACAGAAGAGTGAAGAAAGCATGTGTAACACATGGCCGTGTCTTCATTAATGCCAGGTTACCAGCTGGTACATTACCATTTGGTATGATCACCATGCAACACAAATTTATGCCCAGCAGGTGCAGATACAATCACATCTCTGTCAGGTTTGCCAGAGCACAGGATGCTGCACTCATACCAACTTTACACCAGCTGAAGAAGTATGAACAATACCTGTTCAGGCATTGTCAGAGTCTGGAGAGATGAACAATACCTGACAGAGCAGAGAACCTACTAGTATAAGGTTAGCTTTAAAACTGGGGCTGACAGGTTATGTTTACATGAGATGTTTGGATCGTGTGCGTATGGGGTTTTGATCTGCAGATGAGTGTCCTGAAGATGTAGCATTGACTCAACATTCTAAATCAAGCCAGTAAATCAGTGCCTGTAGGACACGAAGTAACGCAGCATCCTCTTCGCTCTGTACTTCTCTGTCCCCATCCAAGAGCGTTCAGTCTTTTCTCTAACTCTGCAGGGAATCTCATGTTTGTGTTCACATAAGCAGTTAAAATGCATCTCTAGAGAAGGGCAGAGAAACAAAAAACTTCCCTATTAAATACAATTTCACACACATGTAGGAGAGAATAAATCAGGAAAGCCAAGTTAGGATTACAGACATAACTGCTTAGATTGACTAAATGAGACAATATGTATTATCTCATCTGGCAGTTTAGCATGACTGAAATGAAACAAAATTTGCAGTTGACGCCAACTGGCAGGAGACAAATGTTCATGGCAATCTTTGTGTTTTATTAAAAGAGTACTTCTGTCTTAAATTATACGGAAAATGAATAGGAGGCTTTCAGTCTAAAAAGTACAAGATTCACAGATGCTACCCTGAGCTGCTAACTCACAGAAAAATGTGTCTTGAGTTTTTACAATTTAAAAAGACAAATCTAAAATTATGCCAGGTCAGATCTTCTACCCAGTACCTCTGTCTCTGAGAGCAGCCAAAAGCAGATGTCTGGCGAAGAGCATAAGAATAGTGCAAGCATTTAGTCATACTTTCCCCAAATACGCTTGTCTCCAATAATTTGCAGCCCAGGGACTTCCAAAGCCAGAGGTCATGCTTATGTATTTAATAATCCCCTACGGACTCTTTTTTCCACTCATTTTGTCCAGTCTCACTTTGAATCAGTATAAATTTTCAGTATCCACAACATCCTGTGGAGTTACACAACTTAATGTAAGTGCATGACAAAACTCCTCTTTCTGCTGTTCCGAACCCAACACCTGCTAGTTTCATTTTCATGCTCATTAGTTTTTGCACTGGGAGAGAAAATGAGCAACTGATCCCCTCACCATGCCATTCATGTTTTTATAAAACTATCATCACATCCCCAGTTGTCTCTTCTCTTCACCAACTTAACTCTTCTTTGTATGGAAGGTGTTAATGTATCTCTGAACATCTTTGCTGTGAACAGAATATGCCTTACCTTCCTCAAATGTTCTTCGTAATCCTCAGTAACCTGTTAGCCCTACAGATTCTCTGCATCAGACTTCCTGGTTGCTGACTCATATTTTTTTCTAACCTGCCTTCCTATGGACATGTATTTCTGCCAGAGTTTGACCTTTCTGTTTTTCTCTTTTACACACAATTTATACCTTTTTAGCTATATCCGCTACCCCTGAAAGTGCATTTTACAATGGGATTTTGATTACACAATGAACTAGTATTAATATTGCAAAAACAGACAATTATGGAGGCCAAGAGATTGCTGTGAAAGATGTAAGTGCATGACAAAACTCCTCCTGAGTTTTGTCATCACCTCCATCACCTTTAAATTAATGGCAAGACAGGGGGAGAAAGGTTTCCCACTGAGCATTACAAGAGGCATGAATTGCTTTCCCCAGTTCACGGGACTGCCAGGAGTTTGCTGAATTTTTCTTTCCACAGATTCCTTGATAAACATTGGTAATTTAAATCACTTGCACTGCATGGGAAATATTTTGTCCTAAATTTTTGCCTCCTCTACATTTCCTTCCCTGAAAGATTTTCAGGGAAGGAAATGTTCACTGCATGAAGAATAGGGAAAAAAAAAAGATATTTAGTCAAAAATTTATTCCTTTTTTTAAGGTAAGATTCCTGATGGATATTTGTTTTGGTATTTTCAGGGACTGTATAATGTGATAAACTACTATATAACCAGGCAATGTTAGTCTAGGAAAGGTGGCATGCTTGTTGGAGGAAAAGATGAGAGTTCAAAATGACAAACTAGGGGAATGACCCAAAAAATAGCATCATCTTTAGTAAAAACATGTGCAATATGCTACAATTAGGCAGAAATAATCAGCTATAAAATGATCAGCAAGAGCAATATCTTACAAGAGCATCCTTGGATGAGGATATGGGGGATCACTGACCATGAAAAAAGTCACAGCGCTGAAAAAAAAGGCCCTCATCATGTCAGTAAGTACAAAGAGGATCCCATTTCATTTTATTCAACACCATTAAAGCCTCAAGGGGAATACAGTCTTAACTTGGATGAACGAAACAGATGTGAAGTTATGAAAGGTAACAAACAAAAACCAGCACCTGCAAGGTGAGAAACAGGAGGCTATGATAGTTAATAAAACACATTGTCAGAAGAAAAATAATTACTTGTTTCGGCCAAGACATGTAGGATGAGCAGTTCTGGTGTTAAACTGTGACAAGAAAGGTGTGAATTGGGTAATACGGAAAGAAAATCTTCTCATGGCACCGTGATGTAAGGGAGACTGCTGAGTTCCTTAGAGCAAGTCACAGATATGGATGATCCTAACCTGAGGTAGAAGAATGGACTAGATGACCCTCTTCTAGTTCCACCTTTTTAATCTTTTTATGATATTTTTCTTGGGACCTAAGGCAAAATCTCTTCAGTGATTTCACAACAAAATAAAAATAGAGGGTTAAAGGGAGTTACAGGGCTGTCTTGGAAAAACTGAGATTACAACCTGATCACACGTAACTATTCATTTGGTCCCTTTCCCTGCCCAACACTGAGCAGCCTGTGGAAAGAATGGAAGACTAGCAGCCAAGAGCTGGACACATTGCTAAAAATATGAACTTCTATTCTCTGACCTTCCCTGGACATTATTTACATCTGTCTGGGAAGCAGATGTACTGTGAGGAGTACAGCGCAGATATATGCATGAGACACTCCTAATGCACCCTTAAAGCAGAAGATTGTACATTTACTATGTAAGGCATGCAATAGGCAACAGAAAAATGAACTCCCCTGATACAGGCTGGTCAAGCACCAATAAATTAAGAGTATTTCTAAGGCTCTGTTTTAGACTGGACTTGCACTCCTTCACATTAACAAGTACCATTCTTGCACTAACCAAGCTCAAGAAAGGCAGGATATTTCTGTACTCCAAGTTTGGCGGCGATGAAAGGCAAGCTCTAATTCAAGCTGTCAGGGCTGTCATGGAATGTGGTCTGGGTCACTTAGATGTAAAGATTGGTTGAAGGTAATTACACTGATTTTATGCAGTCATGATCATGACTAATGATTGAATAAACACGTATGCGCAACACAAACCTCATGCACATTTCTGCAAACTGGATACCTCTGCTAAATTATCTAGCATCTCGGCAGAGCAATCAGCTGGGCAGCCTGTGGAATATCTTGCAAGCCAGCTGTCATGTACTATGTGTATTAGTAGCTTAAAGAAAACCTAAAACACAGAGAAAAATGAGATCTTTGTTAACATACCAGACCAACACCAGCCTGAGAAAAATCAATGCTGGGAGAAAGAGAGAAGAGATGCAAGATTGCATGAAACTTACATTGTCATGCCAAATTTGGCCTACCGCTTCATGGTGAACTTAAAAATACTTTCTAAAAGCACAGAAGCAAATCCACAAATATGACTGAATATAAAATTAACATTAACAGGACTAGAGGAAGTGAATTTAAGCCAGGGGAGAGTCAGAATAGACAGTAAAAAAATAATTCACTGTTGTAGTGGTCAGGCAATGGAATAGAACCAGGGAGGTGATGGAATCATCATCCGTGGAGGTGTTTAACAGGTGTCAGGATCTGGCACTGGGCAATATGGGCTAGTGGTTTAGGGGTTGGAGTGGTAGTGCTGGTGGATGGTTGGACTTGATGATCTTAAAGGTCTTTCCCAATCTTGATCATTTCATGATTCTATATCTTGCTATTCCAAACATGTAAAATAAAGGAATAAATTACTATACTTAGACTAGAACTTTGATTATTGTAAACTTTAAATTACTCTGATTTGTCCATGCAGAATGATGTTCAGGTTTTATCAGGTGTCTATTCTCAAACAGTCACAACTGCTAACATTGTCACAATGACCATGTATACTTACTGCCTTATTTGGTGAAACGAGTTTCATTGAAAGCCACGAGAACAATAGTATTTGCATGAGATATCCTCCAATGTTTACATTTCAAGCTCAAGTCAATAATGTATTATCCATCCAGTACTAAACAGTTGTGCAGAAAGATGCTACCATTCCTTTCACATGAAGAACTCTCTGGAGAAACTCTGTACAAATCTTGCTTTAGTTGTCATGGTTGCCACTTACTCACTTCCCCCCAAGTAGGGTGAGGGAGAGAATCAGAAGAGTCCAAGTGAGAAAACTCATGGCTTGAGATGCAGACACTTTAATAGGTAAAGCAAAAGTCATGCATGCAAACAAAACAAACCAAGGAATCAATTCACTGCTTCCAATGGGCAGGCAGGTGTTCAGCCATCTCCAGGACAGCAGAGCCCCATCATTCATAGCAGTGACTTGGAAAGACAAACTCATTCCCTCTCCTCCTTCCCCCAGCATTATATGGTGAGTACAATGCTTCACGGTACAAGAATATCCCTGTGGTCGGTGTGGATCAGCTATCCCACCTGTGCCCCCTCCCAGCTTCTTGTGCACCTCCAGTCTACTAGCTGGCAGGGCAAGAGAAGCTGAAAAGTCCTTGACTTAGTGTGAATACTGCTCAGGAGCAATTAAAACATCAGTGCGTTACCAATGTTAGTCTCATTCTAAACCCAAATCACAGTACTATATAAGCCACTATGAAGGATATTAACTCTAACCCAGCTGAAACCAGAACACCAGTAAACCTCTAATATCTGACAAACTGTACTGTTACCTGCAGCACCTTCTTTTTCACAAGTACTTTACTGCAGGAACAGTAGCTATATTCCAATGGTTGATTGATTCCAAGCTCTAATTCCAATGGGATGAGGTTTAACAAGGCCAAGGACAAGAGGGCACAGACTCAAGCTCTGCCAGGGGAGGTTTAGGTTGGATATTAGGAAGAGATTTTTTTCAGAGAGGGTGATCAGGCATTGGAATGTGCTGCCCAGGGAGGTGGTGGATTCGCCATCCTTCGGGGTTTTCAAGCTGAGACTGGATGTGGCACTTAGTGCCATGGTCTAGTAATGGTGGTAGTAGAGTTGGACTTGATGATCTTGGAGGTCTTTTCCAACCTGGTTGATTCTATGATTCTATGATTTACAGCACTGTGTATATATGACTTATTTAACACCTCAGAAAAAAACACCACCCCTATATATGAAAGATTCTTGGCGCAGCCTTCTCTCCTCAAAATTACTATTTGCACAGGACGTATCAAAGCAATACACACATGCTAAGAGATGTAACAAGGGTAAGTAACCATTACAATAAAGCTTCTCTCAAAAGCATTTGCCAACACATAAAACCAGTGCATTATCACCACCACACACTTTAGTGATGAGGTCAGGCTTTGACAAATGAAAGTTCAATGAAAAGTCTGAAAAACGTGTTTACAGTGATCCCAGACATAAGCCTTGCAAGCTGCAATTCACTGACCTATGTAAACTGATTTGGCTTTCAGATAATCTCCCGGTGAATACTATTGCAAAATCTATAAACACAGATGGCACCAACTGGCACCCTATCTGCAATCTCAGCAGAAGATCAAATAAATACAGAGACTGAATTTATCCTCCCACATCACAGGTGATTCTTTCCAAACAGGTTTAAGGGATTATGCCTGGAAGCTGAACCAAGAAAATTCTGTCACAGCTACCCCATGTCTCGAAGCTGTAGTGCTCAAATGAAGCTGATTTAAAAACTGTAGAGCTTTTAATAAACTAATGTAACATTCAGTTCAGACCATGCCCTGGTTACAATTGCTACAATTATCAGGTTGACCATTTCTATTATCAGTAAACTTAGAAGACTTTTTCCTAAAGCACCATTAGAGAAGAACCTGCTGGGGACCAAAAAGAATACTGCAAAATGAAAGGCCAACAACCAGCAGTCAAGCTTTAAAGTATCAATTGCACTTTTAAAGCCTATGATATGATTTTACTTAGAAAACTTACTGCTATTCTTCTGGAATAGAGTGACAGCACTAGTACTTATTGGTGGGAGTCTGAAATGATGTACAAGAAGGCATAAAACATATGCAATGTCAGGTGTCAGCGTACATGAAGATCAATTACTGAACTCTAAAGCTAATTCAAATCCAAGACATTTTCAACAGTAAGAGGTTAAATACCATGTGCAAAACGTGAATCTAACAATATTTTCACAGCCTTTAAGATAATAAATAAGCATTAAGACACAGAGATTTGAAATAGAGCATTGACAGCAATAACAAGGGAAGCTGTACAGTTACTTCAGCAACATTGCTTCATTAATCGTTTCTGAGCACTAGAGGCTGTTAAAGGTGAAAACGAAAAGATTTGAAAATCATCTCAAAGTAAGGCTTGTGTATCTGACCTCATTTATTATAGCTGTCTCACTGGCTGCAAGACAACATCATGCTTTCTCCAATACATTTTTTCCACTTTTTATAGTATTTTATTCTCGCAATTTAGCATTTAGTTGCTGTGTTTTCACCGTGGGCCTCAGAGAAACCCTCAAAGAAAACTCCAACCAACAACATCTAAACCAATATCCATAAGAAATGTTTTAAGGAACAGTAGCATTCTCCTCATGCAGCAATGTTTTAAGTATTCTGGATTCTCATCTGAAGAAATCACATCCAACTTCACTATACAGCATCAAGGTGAAAAAGACAGCATGGCTATGAGAACCAGAAGACAAGGAAAGCTGGAGAAACTAATCTTTAGCAACAATGAATAGCAACAGTACATACAGTGAACCAGAAGCTGGATCCTATTGATTGTGTGAACAGCACAACAGTCTCTAAATATCTTCTGCTGTGATTTATTTTTGTTCAGTCATGGAGAAGAAAACTGCCCAATTGCTACATGTGTTGCCATAGTTCAGAATTTCAGATGTATTCTTGATTCACTTATATAGCTTAGGTGCATTTGCAGTCATCTGCTTACCACTGCAGCAAACTTATAATTTGATTACATTTCCATTGTGAATTTTACTTTCTTTGGAATTACCTTTCGCAAAAATGTATTTTAGGAAGCTACTTCTAGGAAAATTAATTACTCTCTGATTAACTGGTGTTGAAACACTTATCTGTGATTTATATCTGACCACCTAAAGTCTAAACATAAGGAGAAACAAAGGCAAATAAAAGAAGAAATTAAGATCTCAGATCAAAAGTATTTTCCAAAATGCATCAACTACTTTCAGCAGTACGAACATGAGCAACATGAAAATATCACTTCACTATCACTTTCCTTAGGAGGCTGTTTCAAAAATAAAATACTAAAATTTGTTTAGACAGCTATCAAGAGTATCTGACAATTCCTCTCTACCAGTTTTAAAACACAAGGGAGAACAGCACTAGTTTTTTTCTCTGGGCTTTACAAATGCCCTACATTCAGCTTAACTTCAGGCTATCTGCAGGATAATGACTTGAAGAACACACCCTGTTAGTTCCAGATTTCCAGGGCAGGTTTTAGGCCCCACAACCCAGGAGAATGCTGTCAATTTTTGTGAAAGCTGGAAACCCAGAAAGGAGAAATAATCTAAGCAAAAGTCTCTGGCATTATTTTAACAGACTTGTCGACTATAATCACATCAACAATTGTCTCTGCCTCAAAAAAGGCCTCTGAGAGCAGGTAACACCTTCCAGCCGCTTGCCACCTTTACCCTTGTTCCCAAGAGAGTTCAAAATGCTGACACACCAAAATGATTTATCCCTTAGGCAGAAAGCAGATAAATAGGAACTGCTGTGGGGCAAGGGAAGCTCTGAAAACACAGAGGAAAGAAGCAAATGGGAAGACACAGAAAGAAAGCCCTTGTTCAAGGGGGAGGAAGAAATGGGGACACAAAACAGCTTCTCTCATTGCCACCAGCAGTTCAGAAGTTGATCACTGCTCCCCTCCCCACAGGATGGATGGTGCAAAGGGTCAGGCAACAAGAGGAGCTGTGTGTGCTTGTGCCTGTGCATGAACACACAGGTGTGTAGGAAGTGAGGACAGCTAGGGACAGAGGAGCAGCCATCCTCCCCCCACACTTCAAGCTTCACCAAACAGCTCTGGGACTGCTGCATGGTGAGGGGGAAACCAACAGCTTCACCAGAGGCTAGTCCAACATGAAGAGGCTGTTTCCTTTTTCTCTAGTAGCATGTTGGCCTTTAAGTGCTGAGGGTGAAATTCCTAGAAAATGGTTTTTGCCTGAGGTGTGTAACCAGAAATCTCACATCAGCTAGGAGCTGCCATCCTGTGTTCAACATGTCCCCTCACAACTGCCACCTCATTTTCACTGGGGAGTCCTCCAATGGATACCGAATGTCCGACAACGGAGAAGCTTCTGGAAATACAAATTTTGATGAATAGTAATTCTGTTCTTCACAACACTAAAGAAAATCATCAATCCTCCTTTTCATGTAATTATTAATTGGACAGTAATGTGAACACCATATGCACTGGGTTTCTTGCCTGGAGTCAACTATACAGTCACCTGCAGCTCAACCAGGTTCTGCTGATGCAGTAACATGTAGCACTTAATATGTCATTGTCCTACCACGTTAGAGAACACCACAAGCAATTTTCACAGCTACAAGCTAGAACATGAAAAAGGATCCTGGCAATTATAGACTTCCTTTCCATTTCTGGCAGCAGTATTCCTGTTCCAAACTTACTAGCCCAGCACAATCAAGACTGACTTAGAAGATGTGGAGGAACATGCTATGATTGAATAGGTAACAAAAGTACTAGAACATTCTTATACAGTAATGCTGCATCCATTCCCAGTGATTTACACTCATAAAAGCAAATGACACACTACTGCTACTTGCCTGACATAAGGGTACATCATCATGCAAGCATTTCCCAGAATGCTTAATGAAAACAGATGATTAACTGAAAAAAAAAAAAAAAAAAAAAAAAAAAAAAAGGAAAGATAAACCAGGCAATTTCCTACATACTGATTAAACCCACTCCACAGCCCACAGAGCAGGCTGCCTACATCCTGGATCCAACAACGTGTGAACATGGAGAAAGTACTCAAGCAGGTGCTAGAACTTAATTTGGATTGTGTTTTTGTACTATGTTTTGTTCAGTAAAATTAAATGGAATATTTATTTCAGTGTCACTGACACTTCCTAATTAGCCACTCTTTGTTCACAGCATATATTTAGGCCTATGTGAGTTACAGCACTACAAGGTTTCTGTGACCAAAGCAAACCCATGAAACAGGGTTCCTTGCAGGGGTGAGTTTGTGCAGCAAGAACCCACTGCAGGACTGGGACTGAGCAGACATCTCCATTAAGGTATCCATAATGGGGTCTAGGAATGTTTCCCTAAGAAAGCCAAACCTTTTAATTAACATCAATAATTTTTTTTCTGGATGAGGTCAGCTAGAGCTTTGTTGTTGTGCAGAGTTACTCCTCCTAACACATCTCTCAGCAGGATGCACACACTCGCAGTGTCTCATCTGCTTACTCCTGGCATGGTGCAAACTTACTACAATGATGCAAACCAGCTGCTCTGCCACCAGGTACAGGCAGCACGTGCACTTGTCTGGACACAGCACTTCCAGCCGTTTTACCTGATGCTGCTGCAAGGCACCCACAACTTCTGAATTAAGGGATTCGGTCTCAGCGTGTGTTACAGAGTTGCTTTGGAGCTATGCCTAAACTAGCAACAAACTTGCACTGGTAATCTGTGCCACCTCCTTCTTGACCTTCTGCTAAGGGTCCTAAGAAACAAAATATCCTCACACTCACACTAAGAAACAAAATATCCTCACACTCACACTCACACACACACACCTCGCTCAAAAACTCGTCCCAGAAAGACGAAGGGAAGGAAGAACACGTCGGAGGTGTGAAGGTGCCAAGGTGAGCTTTGAACCCTCCTTCGCTCCCCCAGGCAGCTCGCGGAGGAGACGAGAACCCCCCGCCCGTGCCCGGCAGGAGTGTGACTGCAGGTGCGGCGGCGGTGGGTGCAGCCCGCGGGGCTC
>NW_008687645.1:0-12103 GCF_000695815.1 Acanthisitta chloris | reverse complement strand
GGGGGTGCCGGGCGCACCGGGCGCTGCCTCCGGGACAAACCGGCCCCGCAAACCTCTGTGCGCGAGTTGCCGGGGCGTCTAGGAAACTGTTCCCTCCCCGTAATGTATGTAACCCCAAACGTGTTTCTCATTAGGTAACGTGTCCTCACTTAGGCTGCTCCCACGGCTGAGTCTGAAGTCACCCGCGGAAAGTCGTCATTGTAAGGGCAGTTGGTGTGCATGAGCAAGCCTATTTTAACGAGCTGCAGTCAGCCTGCTTTCAAAAATACTCTGGAATATCCTTTGTCACCATCCTCTGCTGACTTTGTAGGTCCTCAAGTTCAACAGTGCAAAAATTTAGTCCACCCTCTTCACTCTATTTCCTCTTCTCCGATGAAAGTTATTTCTGGCAAATTTAAAATATTTGCAATACAAATTTGCATTTTCTACTGCCTCTGACTCCTTTGCCAGGGCAGGTAGCTGCTGACATTGCAGCGAAGCCTCCCAGGAGGGGAAATTCTGGAGCATGCAAAATGTGGCATTGTGTGTTGTGCCAACAGCACCATGTGCTGTGCCACCAGCTTTTGATCTCCTGTCACTTGTTGCATGCAGCTGCATCCATTTATGCACATTTCTAACATTTACTTCACAGTGGTCTCATAAGTGTTCACTAATCCATATTTTACATGAAGCTGAGCTGAACATTTACTATATTGCAGCATTGCAATGCCCACAGCAACCTCTCAGCACTTGCTGGCATAGAAATCTGCTCTGAGTGACTGTTGGCTAAAGTGGTCAGAGAGAATCTGGTGGAGAACAGCAATGGTGGAGTTTGGAAGTCATGGCCCAAGATGAAAAGACAGAGTGGGATAGCTACAGAGGAGAGGAATGGGCATCATTAATAGTCTTCAGACAATTAAAAGGATGCTCACAAAGATGAGCATACCCTCTTCTCCTTGGACACATTGGACAGACGTAGAAGTAATGGAGTTGAATGACAGGAAGGATATTTAGGGTAGCTGTTAGGAAGGCTTTGATGAAGCCATGGAGGAGGTCATCTGGAACATTAGTCTCTGTCACAGGTCACCAAAGAGCTGACTGGACAAGGATCTGTGAGGAGCAGCAGAGGTGTGGTGCTGCCTTTCCTGAGGCAGGCTGGAAGGGCAAGATGAACTCCTGAAATCCCTTCCAGCTCTGTAATTCTGTATTTCAGGTGTCTCATAAAGAAAATATTGCTTATTTGCATAGACATTCTACTTTTTATTGTTTAAAACAATGAATTAAATAAGAATTTGAATGAATAATCACAGAACCATGAATTCATTTTCCCTTGAAACTATCAACAAGTGTTGTTACGCAGACAGCTTTCAGGAATCTCCCATTTTTAGTCCAAGATTGCCATTCAGGAGTGCAGTCCTGGATGGACAGCACTTAAACCAGAACTTAATTAAAAGTAATAATTAAAAAAATAATTAAGACCATCAGTAGGACCAATTTGTTAAGACCATCAATGAGAAGTACTTCAGAACAGCAAGATGCCTTACTAACAGTAATAGACCCATAGTTATTCAGTCATGAAACTACTCATTCAGCCTCTTTTCAGGCTCCTCTTTTCAGATGTCATTCTTTCCATCAGCCAGAAAGACTTTCTCAGGAGTAATTTTTTCCATTAGGAGGGAGATCTGAAAACACCTCCTCCCCTCCCACTGCCATGCTTCAAGGGATGGATGATCCCAATTACTTCAGACCCACTGGTGCTTCTAAGAACCTGAGTAGAAACCTTGATTTTGTCTAGTCAAAGTGAGTATCAAATGCCCAGCCCAACTGAAACTGTAGATCTTTTGTTCTTAAAATACTCTGACATGCATGAGACTTGGAGACACCAGGTTCATTTTTTTTCAGTTTACTTATGTCCTTTATGGAATAATAACTGCATACAGGTATATTTATATCACTTCAAATTTTTTGCTTGATTCTCAACTGTTTAGACCAGAGTGTCTTCTTCAAATCACTAGAGGAAATCCATGTGTTAAGGATATTCTTTCCCTTAGTTTTGTGCATTCTTCTATTCACTCCGCACTGCAGGAGAGTGACATCACCAACAAAATTCCTTAGTGACTTCCGTAATGTGAACTCACGTCACCACAATTAGACAGGAGATCTGTGTATGATATAGTATCTTACTTCTGAGTGCTAGTTCTCTGCTAGCTGTAAATTTAGATTTTCATTAAAAAAACCCCAACTTTTAAAAAACTGTCCTGATTTTTTTCAAATGTACCAATAAAATAAAGCTGGAACATTTAAAAGAAATGAGAAAAATGCTTTATAAGTAGAAAGGCTCAAAAATAGAGGATTTATTTTTCTACCACTACACACACAAGAAACAGGCACTACTGGTGCATTTTTAATTTTCTGGGAAACACTTAGAGGATCTGCTATTTGTTGTTCCTGCTTATTTTTACATGAGGAACCAAAGTACCAGCTTTCATAATTTTATAATTCCCATGGCAAACCTCTTCAAGCAGCCATATTCATATGCCCCTGGAGCACTGGCAAAAACTACCAGTACAAAGACTCATTTGGTCTTACTCACTTGGCTAGTGAAATGCTGCTGCTGAAGTGAACCGCAGACATTTCCAAGGTGGTTTGGCTCACGGAATTTGTAACATTGGATAGAGCCACATCTGCCTCGTTCAGACCAAAAGGGTTGTACTGTACTGCTTTGTCGTTGTCAGAGTATCTGTAGCAACCGAATGCTAGTGACATGTCTGAACTATTGTTTTTACGAATTTTCTAGTTGATATTTCCCTGGTATGATACCACTGTCTGAAAAAACAGATTTCATTATTTCAAGAGATTGTAAAAAAAAATAAAATTGCTGAAATATGAGTTGCAACCCAGTATGTCTGTTGTGGGAGTTGGAAAATTTGCTTCAGCAGAAAGCCAGCTGTTAGAAAAAACTCTTTTATGTTTTCCTGATCTCTATTCATGTTGAAAGTTATGATTTTATGGCAATTGTGTAGTTGCTTTTTCCAGTTGGTATACTGTGATATACAAGAAAAAGTCAGGATGTGCAGGTCCCAGCATTTGTCCTTATCTTTTCAAATATCCTTGATTCTCTTCTTACAGAAGTAGTGCTTCACAATCAACTGATTGCAAGTTACTGTCATTTCTGACACATCTTTCCGAATTTTCAAAGCATTTTAATCTCTTGTATTAGTCTGTGTTTGGAACTTAAAATCTGAATGGATATCCTGGTCCTTATGTGGTGGAACTGAGGGAAAGGATTAGGAAAATGCATGATAGGTAGGACATATCTAGGGATATTTCTCCAGGAACACCTTCATAGTTTTCAGTAGCACAGGAATTTGATAAGCAAGAGGCTGCATGGAGCCTAACATGTTTAATACCCTTTCATGATCTCACAAATTCTTGTTTGAGTTCATTTCTGTTTCAATGTTGATAACACTTCGTTCAAGATTCTCCTCAATTTAACTGTGCACAGGGTAAAAAATACCACTCAGTTCTGTTAAACTGTCCTTCATTCTGGTGCTGTGACTACAGAATAAAGGGGTCCTGCTCATGCTGCCAGCACCATTCATGATTTTGCTGACATCTGCCATACAGTAGTTTCTATGGAAGTGGTCAGTTACAATAATGTATCTGTAAGTTTTTATATGGATCCAAGCTTTGTGAGTAGGAATTAATAACAAAGGTTAAAATTAATGGATGTTGACAACTCCAGTATTTGCCTGTTGCAAATTTTGTACAAGATGCAAGCCATTGAGTCCTGAGTTGCATTGCATTCAACATTAAGATGTGTGTATCATAAAATCCATTCCTTTCACACAGATCAAAAGTCAGTCTTTCAGATGACAATTGCACAGGTTAGATCCTCTGCTGAATTTTCACCTTTGGTTACTGTGAAGCAGTGCTTTTCAGGAGCAGTTGTGGTTCCTTTACAATCTAATTATCTTTCTTTCATATATTCTGGAAGCTACTGTAACCTCACTCTTGCAATAACAGGTGAGAAAAGATTAAGCCTAGAAATTCTCTAGAAAACTCTCTGCTGTTTCCTTTGGCAAGTGAAATAAGATCTTATTAACACAGCTTTATTCCCTCCAGGGATATTCTGCTCTTCTTGTGGAAATGGTCCAGCTGAAACCAGCCAGATCTCACTTCCTTTAGCTAGCTGCACAGAACAGACAGATCAGAAGACACACAGTTTGGTTCACATTGTGTGAAAACAGTTTAAGAGAGTATGGAATCAGGGCTATGTTAAGAAAGCTGTTTTCAGTATCTCTGAGCACTACCCACTTTCAGACCCTATTTATTTTCTTGCCTTTTACAATGTGGTAGGAAGTAAAAAAAGTGTAGCTGGGGAGGTAGTTCTGTAGAGCAACTTACACATATGAGCAGTTTTATTTTCAAAGTAAGGGCTAACTTTACATCCACTAACTGCATAGGAAAGCAAGTTGCTGATATTTTCTGCTGAAATT
This sequence comes from Acanthisitta chloris, assembly GCF_000695815.1. NCBI lineage: Eukaryota > Metazoa > Chordata > Aves > Passeriformes > Acanthisittidae > Acanthisitta > Acanthisitta chloris. Next base: position 7,625 of record NW_008687645.1, on the reverse strand, counting down.
GTAATGGAAATGGGCTCTAATATATAAAACTGAGTTTGGCAAACAGTATGTCTAAGGCTAGGCTGGATATTATTTTCACTGTTATTCAGTTGGTGAAAGGGATTAATAAGAATTTTCAAATTTTAATTTTAGCTGTATTATGCCAAATCTCCAAAGTCCTCAGAGATAAATAAAAGATATGCAGTCAGAATGGACTGTTGATCTACCCAATGCATTTTTAGGAGCTATTACTCCATCCTCCTGCTACTGAACAGGTACAACCTAGCAAGGCCAAGGAAGATTACATACAAATATCAAAAGGAAGAAACTTCTCTTTAAATAGGACCATGGTTTGATACTCTGAAGGCAAGCTCCAATAACTTAGAATGCAAAATATATTTTAAAATAGATCCAAGAGAGTGAAGTCATTCAATGCAGTATGAAACTTAAATCAATCAATCTGAGATTTAAATCCATATTATCAGAGACAGAATAAACATAAAATGCATACAACAATCTATGTATTGCTTCCAATACTGTCCCTGCTCAGGTTTATTTGTTTTATTCAGCAGGTAAACTCATTGTTCCAACTAGCAAAGATTTTTGCCTTCTCCTTAAGCAAATTTGAAATTACTTATCCTTCAGATGAAATCTTATAATTTGGCAAATGTCAGTTCCTTTCTGCTAGAAATTCAGGTAAACCTTGCAGCTCTTAAATCAATTTTGTATTCATTCTTTCCTGTGGTCTGTTCCAATGATTACATTTTACTGTTTGTATTTCTTCATTATTTTCTCCTGTGCTAATTTACCACACAGACTTTTGCTTTCCTTCAAGACCACTCACACCTTATTACTTGAGTTATTTCTAAACTGAGTTTCAAGTGCTTCTCTTAGCTCAGTCTAGGCTGCTGGGTCTCATCATCAGTGCAAGAACCTGGCTGGGCCATATTCTGGGAATTTCAAACCCACATCAATTCTCACTGCTCTTCTCCATAGACAGTTGCTACATTCCCATATATAGCTTGGCATTGTTAATGTTAACAACACCTCAACACGTTTTCTCCAGATGTACCATTTGTTTATAAATTAAGGGAAGTGTAGTGGGTCTGACTGGAATGTAGTTAATTTTCTTCAGAAAATCCCATGTGGTGCTACATTTTAGATTTGTGACCAAAATGGTGTTGGTAGCACCAATATTTTAGATAGTGCTGGACAGTACTTACACAGTGTCAAGACCTTCTCTGTTTTCTACTCTGACCCCCAAGTAGTAGGCTGGGGGTGGGAAGGAGCTAGGAAGGGGCACAGCTGAGACAAGTGTCTCCATCTGAGATACTCCAAACCATATGACATTGTGATCAGTGGTAAAATTGAGATGGGGGAAGTCTTTTGAAACTAGCCATTGCTTGGAAACTGGCTGGGCCTCTGTCTGCATGTCAGAGGTGGTGAGTGACTGCCTTTGCATTGCTTGCTTGTTTGTTGATTTTTTTCTATTTGTCCCCTTATTAAATTATCTTGCTCTCAAACCATATTGTTTTCTTGCTTTTGACTTTCCTATTCATTCCTGCCCTGGAGTAAAAAGTAAGCATCTTGTTGAAGGCCTAGCTGCTACTTGGGTCAACAGGAAGGAACACTGAAGACTGTGTATGATAACACAATGTGCTGTTGCAACATTGTGCTTGATTAGTGAACCCATGTACATGAAAAACATAATACCCAGTCTTCCCTTCAGCATATGAAAAACTTGTACAGGTGTTATAATTTTTTTTTTCACAACATTGACTTTTGGATGACTTAATTGTTCTCTTATGATCAGACAAAATCCTTCTGTAAGCTGTTATGGAGAGACCCCTGTATGCAGGTGAACTCGGAGACACCCAGAGGAGAAAGATCTTGCAAAGAATTATGTGTATCTTTCAGTTTATGAACTTTGTTGCCCATCTTCAAGATAATCCCCTACTAAGATAGCTGAATAGCTGGGATGGGAAGAGCTGAAGACAGAAAAATCATATGGTCACAGGAACTTCATCTCTGCTAAGGGTGCAAACAGTTTGGAGCCAGACTTTTTTCACAGAACCGTAGAATCATATAACTGTTTGGGTTGGAAGGGACATATAATGGTCATCTAGTCCAATCCCCCTGTAAATGAGCAGGAACATATTTAACTAGATCAGCTTGCTCAGAAATATCTCTTGTGACCTGCTGGCCATGCTCCTTTTGAGGCAGCACAGGATGTGGTTGGCTTTGTGGGCTGCAAGTGCATATTGCTGGGTCATGGGAAGATCTTAATCCATTCATCTCCAGTAGAGTGCAGGACCTTCCATTTGGGCTTGTTGAAATTCATGAGGTTCACATGGGTGCACCTCTCAAACCCTTCAAGGTCGCTCTGGATAGCATCTCTTCCCTCTGGCATATCAACTGCAATGCTCATCTTGGTGTCATCAGCAAACTTGCTGAGGGTGCACTTAATCCCACTGTCCATATAATTATTAAAGATACTGAACAATACCTATCCCAGCGGTGCCCAGTGACAGAATCAGAGGCAATGGGCACAAACTGAAACACAACAGGTTCCCTCTGAACATCAGAAAACACTTTTTTACTGTGAGTGTGGCTGAGTACTGGAACGGGTTGCCTAAGGATGTTGTGGAGTCTCTCCTTGGAGATACTCAAAAAACACATCTAGACATAGTTCTGGGCAACTGGCCCCTGAAGCAAATATCCTCCAGAGGTCACTTCTGGTCTCAACCATTCCGTGTGTAATTTTGAGTATAGTAAATAAACGTCAGACAAATTATTAAAAATATATTACAATACCATCCCACAATATCATAGAGTCATAGAATTCAAGAGTTGGAATGGACCTTACAAATCATCTGGTCACACAGCCCCTGCCATTGGCAGGGAAACCTCCTCACTAGATCAGGTTGCTCAAGGCCTCATCCAGCCTGGCCTTGAACCCCGCCAGGGTCAGGGCAGCTACCACGTCCCTGGGCAACCTGTTCCAATGCCTCACCACCCTTATAGTAAACCACTTTTTTCTAATATCTAACCTAAACTTCCCCTCCAGTTTGAACCCATTACCCCTTGTCCTATCATTGTAGTTCCTAACAAAGAGTCCCTCTCTGGCTCCCCTGTAGGTCCCTTCAGATATTGAAAAGTTGCTGTGAGGTCTCCATGCAGTCTCCTCTTCTCCAGGCTGAACAGCCCCAACTTCCTCAGCTGGTCCTCATAGGGGAGGTGCTCCAGTTTTCTTATCAACTTTGTGACCTCCTCTTTGTGCTCAACTTTGTGGTGCAACTCCAACAGTTTCATGTCTTTCTTATGTTGAGGGCACCAGAACTGCATGCAGTATTCCAGGTGGGGTCTCACTAGAGCAGAGCAGAGGGAGGAATCACTTCTTTTGACCTGCTAGCCACACTCCTTTTGATGCAGCCCACCCCCGGCCATTGGCAGGGAAACCTCCTCACTAGATCAGGTTGCTCAAGGCCTCATCCAGCCTGGCCTTGAACACCGCCAGGGTCAGGGCAGCTACCACGTCCCTGGGCAACCTGTTCCAATGCCTCACCACCCTTATAGTAAACCACTTTTTTCTAATATCTAACCTAAACTTCCCCTCCAGTTTGAACCCATTACCCCTTGTCCTATCATTGTAGTTCCTAACAAAGAGTCCCTCTCTGGCTCCCCTGTAGGTCCCTTCAGATATTGAAAAGTTGCTGTGAGGTCTCCATGCAGTCTCCTCTTCTCCAGGCTGAACAGCCCCAACTTCCTCAGCTGGTCCTCATAGGGGAGGTGCTCCAGTTTTCTTATCAACTTTGTGACCTCCTCTTTGTGCTCAACTTTGTGGTGCAACTCCAACAGTTTCATGTCTTTCTTATGTTGAGGGCACCAGAACTGCATGCAGTATTCCAGGTGGGGTCTCACTAGAGCAGAGCAGAGGGAGGAATCACTTCTTTTGACCTGCTAGCCACACTCCTTTTGATGCAGCCCAGGATTCTATTGGCTTTCACGGCCACTAGCGCACACTGATGGCTCATGGTGAGCTTCTCATCCGCTGTCACTCCCAAGTCTTTCTCCTCACTGCTGGTTTCAATTACTTCCCCACCCAACCTATAGCTGTGCCTGGGATTGCCAAGATGTAGGACTTTGCAGTTCATTTTGTTAAACTTCATGAGGTTTGCATTGGCCCACCTCTCAAGCCTATCAAGGTCCATCTGGATGGCATCCCTTCCCTCCAGCATGTTGACTGCCCCACACAGACTTTTACACTAAATATGTGTTTGACCCTTCACTTTTAACTGGAGAATTTTTGAGGATTCTCAAAAGTGAAGACTTTTGGAGGAATTTCTGTTATTAGTTACTTTCTCATTAACACACTTTAGCAGAGATGGAAGTCAATGCTTTCTTAAGCTTTAAACATCTCTCAGGCAATAATGTCCATACCCTTCAAAGAAACTGACTCCTGAACCTGTGAGTGTTCACTGTATTATGCAACACCTCATGATTTTTTTGTGGCATACTAGATAACGATATGATCCGTTTTTGTAAGCTTTACTTTTGCCTTGATTTTTCATACTTAAAAAAAGCATAGAAAATATAACTGCCAACAGTAAGAATACCTTCTTTAAAATCATATGATCAATTCCAGCCTATTACTTATATACATAAATCAGTAGCAATCTCTGAGTATTAGTTGTATGGAACATAACTATTTTAGGGAAAACTAATCATTATTTGTTACGGATTTGTGCAACACTAGCAAAGTATCAGCCTCTGGCAACTTTCAAATGTTGAGTCATTCATAAAACTTTTTAATTCTAATAACATATATCTGCACTAATGAAAAAATATTCAATCCATCCATGTATTTAGCAGTTCAATTTACAGCACTGAACAGGCACAATATCTGAACATCTGATAACAACACAGGAGAACCAGAATAGGCATGATTTCATACAGAAAGAATCATCATGGAAATAAATTCAGATGATTTCATGCTGTGCAAAAGAGAAACATGTTCAAGCAACTTCATCTCTGCCTACTTCAAGTGTGGTTTCTTTGCCCTCTTTATGTATGGAATAATTTCCTTCAGTTAATAATGCAAAACCCCATACTTGGTATAGTATGTACAATGACTGTTCACCATTTTTTCAGTCATCCAGCTTAAGAGCCTTTAAATTTGCAAAATTAATTTGGTTATATTGACAAAGCTCACGTATATCCTGTAGCTAGAATAATTAATTTTGTAAGAGGAGCTGTGGTTCTTAAGTGGTGATTATGTGTAAATTGACTTTCTGTGCATGTGACTGACTGCATAATTGACCAATTTTGTCTGCCTATGAGAAGCAGAGATTTCTTTGCCCTGCCAGTCACCTTTAGCCTCTTCAGGCAAAGAAGAGAGCTAGAAGCTTCAAAGAAGCACCGTGTTATTTGTTGTGTACACATCTGCTTTAGGAAGGCCTGAATCACATCTCCCAGAAGTCCATTCGTCTGCCCTGATGGCAAGGGAAGGCTAGACAACAGCTAAGGTTTTAACATTGTAGATGTCTATGTTTTACCAGAGTAATCTGACTATAGAGTTTTTACCCTTTTTTTGGTATGTTTTTGTAAAAAAATAATTCTCTACTACTTAAATGAGTATAGTTATCAGTCCTTGCTTACAAACACAAGCCTTTATTACGAGTGTATCACATGCTTGTCCAGATAACTATGAAAATTCTTTGTATTTTCAAAATAACATAATTCACTCTGGATGTCACAAAAAATTTTAGAAATGCAGTATCTGGTTAGTTCTCACAAAATTACTCTGAAATAGGTAAGTACCATTATTATTAAATGATGACAGTTAATTGCTGCTACTTGCAATTAAGCTGTATTGCCCCAGGACACTTCATGCTTCCAGATGACTGAATGTTTAGAGAGACCTGGGTCCTATTGAATTGCATGATAAAGTGCTGAACTCCTTGGGGGAGACATTCCTCATTGCTTCTGGGTTCATGGAAGTGGAAGTGTGTTCGTTGACTTCTTAGCTCATCACTAGGGTTTTTGTTCTGGGCAAGGACTCGTCCTCTGGAGAGCTTTTGGAATGCAATTCTGAGAAAACTTCCATGGATAGAAACAATCCTTGTTCCTCAATTTCAGCCTGTCATGTTTGCATAAATAGTACCTCATTAATTAACAAGAGTAAATTTTCCAAGGTTTTCAACTAGATCAACCATGTCACCTGAACACTCACTGGAATAGTTCTCTTGTTTCATGCACTGTGACATGCATATCTGACTGTGGGTGTAGGTACTCATGATATTTCACGACTTCTGAGGTTTAACCACAGCCAGCAACCAAGCCCCACACAGCTTCTTGTGCATTCTCCCACCAGTGGAATCTAGGAGAGAATAAGAAGGGTTAAAGCTAGAAAACTTGCAGGTTGAGATAAAGGCAGTTTAACAGGGAAGGCAAGAGCCATGCACACAAGCAAAGCAAAACAAGGAATTAATTCAGTGCTTCCCACGGGCAGTTCAACCATCTCCAGGAGAGCAGGTTACTTGAGAAGACAAACGCCATCACTCCAAATATCCTCCTCTTCCTCCTTTGTCCCCCAGTGTCATATACTGAGCATGATGTCCTATGGTATGGAATATCCCTTTGGCCAGTTTGGGTCAGCTGTCCCAACTGAGTCTCTTCCCAATCACCCAGGCACCCCCAACTTCCTTGCCAGCATGGCAGTAAGAAAAGCAGAAAAGGCCTTGTCTCTGTGTAAGCTCTGCTCAGCAATAACAAAACCATCTTTGTATTATTAACCCTGTATTCAACACAAGCCCTAATCACAGCTAATCACAGCCATGTGAAGAAAATTAACTCTACCCCAGCCCAAACCAGCACAGTGGAATTTTTTTTTAAGACTGGATTCTAAATAATCTTATTACTTCTGAACAGTAAATAAGCAATCATAGTAATTTCCATTTGATAGCTAAGAACTACGTTCTTTATTGTAGGCTTTACTGTGAGGAATAAATCATATCACAGATTTTTCCCACACAGCATTAGTAATTTCTCCTTGATTTAGTTGAATGCATATAGCAAGGGGAAAGTATAACCAAACATATGAAAGTAATCACCTCAAATATCGATAAAACTAGATGCGTTAGTGTTGATTCCCCTCACTCACAGTGCTCCAATTACGGTTGTTCAGTGTCAATATCTTTGGTATTCACTTATTGAAACTCTAACAGGCAATGCTTTTATAGGTGTCAGTAGGTGTATGTTTATGGGTATAAGCCTGTCATAAAAAATCTGCCTAATGTCTTCGAGTTTTGTAAACTTTTCATTGTTGTCAGACAGATTTTCCTAGGGGTGGTGATGGGTGTGCTGATTGATTTCATTCCTTTCTTGATGCTGCATGAGTCTTAGTATAGATTAGATCAAACATGTAATGTTTGCAAATAAGAAAGCATTCATAATCTATTGGACTCCAGGAAATCTCCTTAAGTAGTGCTAATAATGAATTCACAGACAGTCCTGAGGAGCTAAATACTCAGGTTTTGGGCTCCACAGACATTTTCTGAAGGAATTTTGCGACACTGACTAATTATTCATTTGATTTTGACTTTTAGGGTTTTAAAGCCTGTGGAGTGTTAGAGGATCTTTGTGGG
>NW_008687644.1:18366-22068 GCF_000695815.1 Acanthisitta chloris | reverse complement strand
CAGGAGGGCTCTGAGAAGGGCAAAGGTGGGTGATGCCAAGAATAGGTAAGCTCCAACCCTCACTCTGAAATAAGGGATTTGAGGAGTGAGCATGAACTGACCCTTTTCTGGCAATATCCTCTCATAGAATCCCAGTCTGGGTTGGGTTGGAAGGTCCTTAAAGCTCATCCAGTTCCATCCTGTGCCATGGGCAGAGACACCTTCCACCAGCCCAGGTTGCTCCAAGCCCTGCAATTACCAAAGTCACCACCTTCTATCCTCAGTTTCAGGAGAGAACAAGAGACACACCAGCCCAGGTTGCTCCAAGCCCTGCAGTTACCAAAGTCACCACCTTCTATTCTCAGTTTCAAGAGAGAAGATGTGGAAGGGTTCAAAGCTTTCCATCAGACAACCATGGCCATGCCCTGGGAAGCCAGAGCAGCAGGAACAGCCAGGAAAAGGCCCTGAACTCCCCAGATATGTCCTGAGGATCAAGTATTGCTCATAACCAGCCCAGGTTGCTCCAAGCCCTGCAGTTACCAAAGTCACCACCTTCTATTCTCAGTTTCAAGAGAGAAGATGTGGAAGGGTTCAAAGCTTTCCATCAGACAACCATGGCCATGCCCTGGGAAGCCAGAGCAGCAGGAACAGCCAGGAAAAGGCCCTGAACTCCCCAGATATGTCCTGAGGATCAAGTATTGCTCATAACAGCAGAGCCCAGACAGCCTTCCCACACAACCACTTGTCCTCACCAAACAGCTGCTGAGTGAACAGGAGGCAAAGCTCTCTCACAATTCTTCTTCAATTATTAAACCATTCTGGAATAGAAAATCAACTCAGGCCAATTTCAGAACAATTCCATTTGTGTTAGATGGAGGAATGAGCAGGAGAAATAGCATTGGAAGGTATTGATTATAAAAAGCCAAACAAAGTGCAAGCTGATGTGTGTGTAAGTAAACACACAGATGGGCAAGGAAATGGGGAACCAAAAATATTATGGTCATGCATAATAAATCACCTTTAAAGAACCTGGCACACAGAGAAGCTGTTCTGCTTTCTACAACTGCACTTTGCAGTCCTTCAGGATACATGGAGCTGAGAAATAGTTCAAAACATCCAAGAATAAAGAGGTATTTTTTACAACTTTAGATGCTTAACCTGATGCTGATCATGTGTTGAGGTAAACATCTCTGATCACCAGCTTAAGGAATGAAATGGTCTTAGAAGAAGTCTCCATCAGACCAAAAGAGGTGCTGGCATGTAAGTACTCATCAGTGGAAATCCTGGAGTAATGTTTAAGGTTCTTTGGAAAACCCGGAGTAATATTTAGGTTTCTCTGTCTTCCCACACTGGAGGTGCCTTTCTCTGGAGGGAAAACCCCAGAGTTTGGAGAAGAGCATGGAGTGCCAGGACAAAGGGGAATGGCTTCCCACAGACTGGATATGAGGAAGAAATTCCTCCCTATGAGGGTGCTGAAGCTCTGACACAAATTTCCCAGGGAAGCTGTGGCTGCTCCATCCCTGGGAGTGTTCCAGGCCAGGCTGGATGGGGTTGGAGCAGCCTGGGCTGGTGGAAGGTGTCCCTGCCCAGGGCAGGGTATGGAACAGGATGAGCTTTAAGGTCCCTTCTAACCCAAACCATTCTGGCATCTGTGATTCTACAAAAATAAAGAGAAGGCATCTAAGCATGGCCTTGGTGGCAGCTGTCCTGCACTGCCTGACCTGCAGCACTGGAGCTCAAACACTGGAGCAGAGAAAACCTCTTAAGAAAACTGTACCACAAATGGGTCCCAAGTGATGTGCTAAGTGCAGAGAGTTTTGACAAACTGCAATACAGATGTGCAAAGCATCATTGCCTGAGGCTACCCAACATCCTGCCCTGCTGGGAGGCTGCTCAGCCCCAGCTCTGCAGCCCAGAGCATCAGTGCAATGCTCTGCTGATGTGGCATCTTCACACCTCAGCAGAGCAACACCTGTGTGAAGGGCCTGCAAGTGTTCAACCTTCCATCAACACTTCCATCCCTGGAGGTGTTTAAGAGGTGTCTGGATCTGGCACTGGATAATACAGTTTAGGGATTAGAGGGTTTACAGCAGTGACAGGTTAATGGTTGGACTGGATGATCTTAGAGGTCATCTCCAACATTGATGATCCTGTGATAATCCAACCTCGTTGGCATATCTTCCTGGGACACACATCACAAGGATCAAATATTTCATTTCATCCTTTGCATGGAGCTCCATGGAGCCTTTTGGGAGCTAAGTGAGAAAGACAAGGCACAAATCATCTCAAAGCTTGAGGAATCATCCTCTAAGGAAAAACAGGATGAAAAGCCATCAGCAGAAGCTTCCAAATTTCTCTCTAGCTCACAGATTGGTTCTTTAAACCCAGAGTACTCCTATCAGTGTGGGCAAATGAGCTCACACAGCAGGTACTGTGCAGGTGAGCTCTTCTGACCAGGAGCAGGTCACAACTGGTGACAAGTGAGAGCAGCTCATGCATCTGCACCAGGTTGTCATGGCAATGCAGCATCAGCAGCACAGCCCATGGGAGCTGTGGCTTTGCCTTCACAGTGCTGGAAAATGCTGCCAAAATTATTCACAGCCTGGAAACGAGAGGTGCAAATGCCCTGCTGGTTTTTCTCCCCACTCAAGGCACAAATGCCCTGCTGGTTTTTCTACCCAGTCAAGGCACAAATTCCCTGCTGGTTTTTCTCCCCACCCAACACTCTCTAACCAGTCTTGGGGTAGCAATTTTCTTTCCTTACATACAATATCCCTGAGCCATACAATGTCAGCCCTTCCACTTCAGCTGCACAGGCCTTGCGAAATTACATTTATCATCCACACTAAATAGAAGCATTTTTTCTAATCACACACAGTGACCCAGTAAGCTAATACTGAGGGTTTCCCCCCACCAAAGCAAGAGAGGAAAGCCAAGGCCCAAACCACCTTACCTGAGGGACCAATCTCAGCCAGGGCTGCAGGGCAGGCCCATGAGGAGGTTTCTCCTGCTCTGGTTGGAGTTCAGACAGAGCTGGAAAGGCCAAGGTGCAGGCACAGTGCTCAGTCAGGCTTCCCTGAGCTGGAAATTTGGAGTTTAAACAAGGCAAAAAGCAGGTGTTTCAGTCCACACCACACTCCTAATGAGGATCAGGGTCCACACAGAAGGTTCATCTTACAGAATGAGCTTCAGCATTGTTTTCTGTCCTTTCACCTCCAGTTTTGTCTCCCCTGATCCAGCCACATGAGTGTTTTAGTTCTGTCCAGTCACTTTTGCCTGATCAGACACGTTCTGAGATAGTCCAGAATCCCTTCACTTCCACTCCCTTCAGCAAGTGAACAACAACCTCAACCTATCAACACCTCAGGCTTTCAAAAAGCCCATCCCAAACTAACCCTCTCCAAACTACAATCCTTCAGCCTGCCCAGAAGAACACCAGCCACATGAGTGTTTTAGTTCTGTCCAGTCACTTTTGCCTGATCAGACACGTTCTGAGATAGTCCAGAATCCCTTCACTTCCACTCCCTTCAGCAAGTGAACAACAACCTCAACCTATCAACACCTCAGGCTTTCAAAAAGCCCATCCCAAACTAACCCTCTCCAAACTACAATCCTTCAGCCTGCCCAGAAGAACAAGTCTTATGATTGTTGAATCACAGAATTGGTTGGAAAGAAAAAGACCTCCAAGATCATCGAGTCCAACCTGTGACCCATCACCACCTT
>NW_008687644.1:15481-17965 GCF_000695815.1 Acanthisitta chloris | reverse complement strand
TTCCTTGAACACCTCCAGGGATGGTGACTCCACCACTGCCCATTACAGTGAAGCATCCCAATACTCCTCTACACAGGATCAACCAGTGTGCAAAACCTCACACCAATGCCACAAACCAATCCCTTGTCTATCTAACACAGCTAAGAACTGCCCATGGCCCCAGCCCTGCCCATTCCTCAGCACTAGTTGCTGTCACCTCACATCCCCCATCACTGTGGCCCTGCTGTGACCCCAGAAAGTCAATGGGAACCTTTTGGTGTCAGGGAAGTTTGACCCAGGCCTATATTGAGAATATATTCCATACATTTGCATACAAAGTAAGATCTAATTCTGCTTGGAGACCTTCAGGGGAATTCAAAGTGCAAACTAGTGGCAGCAGAGTGGGGGGAAGGAAAAGGCTAATCCTACACTTATTACTTCTCTTTAAAGACCTTTAGAGTAGAACTCTGTTAATGAAAAAAAGCACTGGCAAATAGATATATATGAAGCAAAGTAGCTTGTCACTGACTTGTGAAATTATAATGCAATAACTATTTAAACCAGAGCATTTACATATTGCTCTGGCTACTTAAAGACAAAATGGTTATGGCTGGACATGTCCTTAGACACCACAGTGCTGTGCAGGGAGTGTGTGAGACAGCCAGGGGGAATGTTTGGGGGTCTCAAGTGTCCAGAGCAGCCTGAAGTTCCAGCCAGTTGAACTGAGTTCTGCTGACTTATTGATTAGCATGTCCAGAATGGCTGTGGCTGCTCTATCCCTGGGAATGTTCCAGGCCAGGTTGGATGGGGCTTGGAGCAACCTGGGCTGGTGGGAGGTGTCCCTGCCCAGGGCAGGGGGTAGAAACAAGATGGTCTTTAAGATCCCTTCCAACAGAGAGTGTAGTAGAGCTGCTTAGGAGAATGAGGGATTCATGCAAGGATAAAGCAGCAAAGCCTTCATTCCTGACCAGACATCATTAGGAACCTAAACCCTGGCAAAACAAGGACAATAATGCCTTATGTTAAAGTCAACTCCCAAAACAACCCCAAAAAGAGATTTCAGACATGGGCTGTGGGCAGCAGACCAAGCCCCACACAGGTTTGCTCCACACATGATTGGTGACATCAGCCCAAATATTCCTGCAGGAATGATGAAGCCAAACAGTTCACACCCTACAACTTCCCTTAACTTCTGCCAGCAAACCCCACCATGGTCCTGACTAAAAATGCCCTTCCTGAGGCTCAATGCACTCGTGTGAACAAAGCAAGGCTTGTGCCAGCCCTTTCCATCACTGTGCCTTCTCCCCCTGCCCATCCTGGGGGGACACATTGCTCTCCCCAACATCCAGCACTGCCCTGTCCCCTCCCACCACACTCAACCTGCACCTCAACATCCATCATCCCCCCTAGGCCAGGAGAGACACCTCAGGGACCCCAAAGGCTTTGGGATACTCCTCCCAGTGTTAGAGAGGTGCAATAGTAAGTGTTCATGTTCTCTATTATTCCTCCCGAGCTCTGCAAGTTTGCATTTCATTAACACAGCGACTTGAGCCAACCAATTCTTGTCGCTACTAATGTATCACAATTAGAACAACCCGTTGCCGTGGCAACTGCCCAATCCATCATCCCTCACCCCCCCCGCGCTGGTTTACAGCATCCTCGGGGTCTGCGACACACAGATGGGCGAGTATTGTCATGCTAAACTGGGAACGGGTAATCCCACAATACAAGATGATTTAGGTGCTCCTTTCAATGAGATTTAATTACGGAAAAAGTCTCTCATTTCAGGACCTGCCAAATTCCAGCCGTTCCACCATCCCCCATGGCTTTGGGAGGTACCCGAGCGCATCGACTCTAATCGGGAAGAGCTTCCTCTCTTCGTTAGCTAATATTGCCTTTTTTTATGGGAAGAATCAACCCAATCTCCATCTCGAGTTAGGTGCTGCAGTGACAATTTACAGCAATAGCCAACCCATTTCCCAGTGTGGTCTAACGAGCTGATACCATGTCCTGCATCATCCCAGCACAGCTCTCAGTTCCTCCTTACAACTCCAAGTTAACTCTGAAATTAAGGTCGGAGATAACCTCGGAGATAACCTTACAAATCACTCGGAATGATTCAGAGCTCCTTATCAGCAGTTTCCTTTGGGGTACTCAAACTGAGAGCAATCTGGAACCTTACCAGGGGAGAAAAACTTGAGTTTTAAACCAAATCAGCTCAAACATTTAACTCATCCATCACCTGGCAAAATGAACAGCTCTCAGACCCTGTTCTGCATCTCTAACTTACAAAATACATTTTACCAGGATGAAAACCCAAACCCTGCTCATTGCTGCCTTCAGAACTGCACATCAGCTGCTTTTATACATAACCGAGATTTATTTACTGTCTTCCATCCCCTATTGTGCATGAAGAAATAGATGCTGAGTACCTCTGGCTCCCTTATCTCTGCATGAGGAAGCCACAAGGAAACTTGTAAACACGAAGCTGAATGTGGGACAAAC
>NW_008687644.1:12596-15436 GCF_000695815.1 Acanthisitta chloris | reverse complement strand
AGGAATGTTTTCTGTGTAGGACTGTGATCTGACAAAGCCATCTCTGCTCCCACGGGGGAGTTTAATGCATTTTGACTTAGGCATTACCTCCCCGAGCCCAGTGGCACAGCACTGGGCACACAGAGCAGCCCCTGAGCTCTGCAGACACTGCCTGGGCACAGGGCCAGGGGATGTGTTTGGCTTTTCCCAAGTCAGTCGGGTCCAAGGCAGAGGAAATCGGAGCAGTTGGCAGCCACTACCAGCAGGGAGATTTAGAGGCCCTGACCTTTCCTTCTTATCTTCAGTCATTATCAGATTTCATCTTCCAGTCAATAAAATCCGCTAAAACGACATTGATTTTGAAGTTCTGCAGAATCAAATCACTTGACTTCCTTGGGCCTCCAATTAAGGCCCCAGAATAAATCTTAACTACTCCCTAATACCAGTTTTCACAAGACTTTCTCCAGCTGTAATCGCGTTTAAGCACCTTGGCTAAACTAATTGATTTCCATTCCTTTTAGTTAGCACCACCTAACACAACTGTGCTGAGTGTGCCACTCTCCAGCTTACTGGGGAATGATTGCTGCTGGTTGTGTTGTTAGCAGTATCTGCTCCACTACTAAAAACAGCTATCTTGCCTTCAAATTATATTTAATTATCTCCATTAAACATTACAGGCTGCTCTGATGTTGGAAATGTAAATCAGAGGGAACAAGAGGAAGATGATAGCTTATTGTTCATCACATGTTTTGTCCTCCTACTCCCTCCTCACCCTCTTAAAAAGTGACTCTAGAGGTAAAGCCAATGCAGATCTTGTGAACACCCAAGATCCTCAATTTACAACACACACATTATTATTTACTGGTGAAACCATAAGACTCAGGGTTAAACCTGAGCTTCCCCTGCTCTGGCAGAGGTAGCTAAGGGCTGAATGGATGCTGCTTAATGGGCAATTAGCAGTGTAAGAAAAGCTGTTATTGCTGAGTAAACACGAGTCTCACCTCATTCCTCTACTACGGTTTGGTCACCACAGATATTTCAGCCATTCAGAGACCAAATGCCAGTACAGATTGAATCAAGTCTTGGTGAATCCCTGACATCATTAGCTGAAAAGTGCTAAACCTGAAAAAGCCTTCACAAAGGCTTGACAATTACCCAGATCACTAAGGCTCTGCTGCCCACAGTGTTGACCCATTAGTAGGGACCTGGCTGGGAAATATCCTCCAGTTAAGGGAACTTGTCCTGTAAAATACTCTGAGGGTGCACTGCCAGGTGCTGCCTATCCCCCTCCACCCTCACTACTCAATTTGGGAAAAAAAACATATGGATCTTCAGCCTCTGCTGCAGAAAGAATACAGAGACATGTATGTTACCAATAGCAAGACAAAGCTTAAGGAGAAAACGATGTCAAAGCACCAAATTGCAGAAGGAAAAGGTCTTCCTTGGTTTTCTTTCACACTCATCTGGTGACAGCTGTGGACAGAGGGGACCTCTGGCTCCTGCACACCAGATTTTCTGCTGTGGTTTCAAGGATGTGTCAGGTGCACTGGGACAGTTCCAGCTCCACTTTGTTGCTGCACCTCCACCTTCCTTGGCCATGGTGAGGGCAGATCTGCCCCACTGAGACACCTTCTTTAGTGGGGGGAAACAATAAAACCAATCTTGCTCTCACCTCTTCCCCAGCTTCCTTTTTGCTATCCAATCTGTCTGCTTGCCCATGGATCAGAGCAGCTCCTCTTGTAGATGCTGGTGGGCACCTCTGAGGCAGTTGTGGACTAACCTTCTCTTTGAGAGCTTCTTCATTTGTCACAAGACATCATCAGATCCTCTGACAGCACTTCTCCACTGCTTTCTGCTGCATCAACATCATCACAGTTCTCTAAAGCCTCCTGGGCTCAAGTCTCTGCACCTCTTGATCCCTCCACAACCAGGTTACACGTTGTGGGGGCAGCTCAGTGCAGGGACAGTGGGACATGTCCTGCTGGTGGCTGTGGTCCTTCCCCAGCACTGACACCACCCCATGAGGCAACTGGACGTGCTCTGCACTGGCACAGCACGACTGGGATGCAGCACACACAGCTCTGCTGCCTGTAAAGAAGGATCCTCAGTGGCTGTTTTCTTGCTGAATTCTTTCGGATGAATACAAACATTTGTAAAAGAGCTCTTACTTCCAACTGCAGCAATACAAACATGCCTCAAATCCCTTCTGACTGGGTACAGTTGGGACACAAATCTTTTGCTTCAGTCTACAAGAATTCAGTGTTGTTCCTTTTTAACCTTCTGCTAAGGTTATGCCTCAAAGACAAAACACGAGGCAATTTCTATGACCGAGTGTGATGGTTTCTGCCTTTATTATTATTACATGCCTGCTTAAACCATTTAAAGCAACAAATAAATCCTTCAGGTCAATATTTTTGCGTCCGTCTCTTACGTAGAGTGAAACCTATTTTTTGCTTTGTGTTAAATTGGCCTTGCTAGGCTGAAAATGCACTTTCTAGAGTAGCTGTTTTCTTCCTCTGCAAACCCAAAGCTACAGCTATATTTAGCTCACTGGTATGCACAGAGGACCTGACATTTTGGTGTTAGAGTATCTTACTCAGAGCAAGCTGCAACCATCTCCTTATCAAGAGCAGCCTTTGTTTGAGCTGGGGAGATCTCCCTCCCAGTGCCTGCAGCTTTGGGGCTTTTTACTGGTTTTGTAGGCAAATGTTGGCCTTACTTTCTCAGCTAAAACATCAGCTGAACTGACCCTGCCTGGAGTACTGTGACCAGCTCTGGGACCCCAACACAGAAAATACATTGGCCCAGTAGAACAAGTCCAGAGGAGGTCACTAAGCTGACCCCAGGGCTGGAGTCCCTCT
>NW_008687644.1:11939-12335 GCF_000695815.1 Acanthisitta chloris | reverse complement strand
GTTGGATGGGGTTGGGGCCACCTGGGCTGGTGGGAGGTGTTACTGCCCATGGAATGAGATGACCTTTAAGGTTCCTTCCAACCCAAGCCATTCCATGATTCTATGAATGCCTAGCTGCAAAATTGAACATTCTTTCTTCACTGGTTTGGAGCAGGTAATACACCACCCCTGGGCAGTCACTGCTCTGTGACACCCAACCCACAGGCTCACTCTGACCAAACCAAAGGCAGACCTTCACCTCTGCCTCCTGCCTGTCTCCTGCCAGTTTGCTTTGCTCCTTCCGTTCTGAACAGAAAAAAATTCCACTCTGGCCGTGTGACCACAGCACAGACAACAAAGGATGCTCCATCTGCAGCAGGGCACTTGATGTGGGGCCCTTCCCAGGCTGCTTCATAA